>NC_138372.1:105001202-105037588 GCF_054177405.1 Leptonychotes weddellii | reverse complement strand
GATCCCACCCGGGATCATGACCGGAGCCGAAGGCAGCCGCTTAACGACTGACCCACCCAGTCGCCCCAGTAAAATGTTTTTTTAAAAAAGATTAGGCTGTGGCAATGATGCTCAGTATTACTGTTACTGATTAATATGGTTGGAGGTGACACTAATGCTGTATGACGAGAAAACCGTGTAAGAAGAAAGCTTTGGAACTGTCCTAATACGACAAATTTGATAAAATGCCATAATGGACAGATGATATGGTTATCTACATTAAAAAAGCAACGGAATTAACAGAAAAATAATAGAAGGCTAACAAAAGTACAAGTTCGCATATTTAAGAGAAATGTATCAAATCATCAGTATCCTTACATACTACAAAAATCAATAGAAAGTATACTCGAAAATAAGATACTATTTACAAAACCCACCAAGAATAATAAAGTATTAGGACTTCAGCTATAAGTGAAAAATACGAGCCTTACAAGAAAAATTTAAAACATTATTAGAAGATGCAAACATTTGATTAAATTAAAACATATATAGTCTGTTCTTGCGTGGGACAACTCAGCGGTGTTTGTGTAAGTATACAGATGCAAATGTAATAATGCACAAATTCAATGTCATTTCGGTAAGACTTCTGGCGGGATTTGTTGCAGACCTTGAGAAACTTATTCTAAAATATACATGAGATACTAAATATCTGTAAATGGCAAGATAGCTATGAAAAAGAAGAATGAAGAAGGGAAACTCACCAGATCAACCCTCAATATATACACAAGTATACATAGACTACAAAACTGATAATAAAAAACCTCAGGGGCAGGTGGGAGATCATGCAAATGGGCCTGGGAATTTATCTCCGGGAATTTGATAAATGATAAAGTTGGCACCTCAAAACATTGGGGAAGTAGTGGTTATTTCATAAGGTGGTGTTGGGAACACAGACTCACTAGGGTAAATAAAGCTAAACCTCTTTATTACGCTCTTTGAAAGGAGAACTTTGGATGGTTAAAGATCTTAAGAAAAACAATTATAGGGTCAGTAGTTCATTCCTACCAATAGTTTGTGCACACTTTGTTGAACTACTCGCGTCAGGAAGGATGTCTGAGTTGTTTCTAGTTTTTGGATTTCACGAATAAGGCTGTTATGAACATTTGTGTGCAGGTTTTTGTGTGAACAGAAGTTTTTATTTCTCTGGGATAAATGCCCACAAGTGAAATTACTAGGTCTTATTGTAATTACGTGTTTAGTTTTAGAAGAAACTGTCAAATTGTTTCCCAGAGCGGTAGTACCACTTTTCATTCCCACCAAAATGATGTGAGTGATTCAGTTTCTCTGCATCCCTGCCAACATGCGTTGTTGCCCCCATTCCTTATTTCAGCCATACTGATGAGTGTGTAGTAATATCTCGCTGTGGTTTTAGTTTGCATTTCCCCGAAGGCTAATAGTGTTGCACATATTTTTATGTGTTTATTTGCCATAAGATGAACTTTTGAGTTTGGGAAAATAGCTCATTTGAAGAATCTTGAAGCAGTAAATCCTGGAATGGGGACACAATACAGTAGACTCATTTGACTAGGGGACTGGAAGGAATGAGAGAGAAGTCAGAAAGGGAGGGGCGCCTGGGTGGCTCAGATGGTTAAGCATCTGCCTTCGGCTCGGGTCATGATTCCAGGGTCCTGGGATCGAGCCCCACGTCCGGCTCCTGGCTCAGCGGGGAGCCTGCTTCTTTCTCTGCCTCTCCCCCTGCTCATGCTCTCTCTCTGTCTCTCTCTCTGTATCCCTGTGTGTCCAGTGAATAAATAAAATCTTAAAAAAAAAAAAAAGAAGTCAGAAAGGGATAATCTGCTAAAGAGAGCGAGAAAAAGAGGGTAGAGTAGAAGAGATTCTTGAAATCAAAGACATCCTTTTTTTTTTTTTTTCTTTAGCATTCTATATGGAAGGCCTGCTTTTAACCTCTAATGACCCCCAAACACTGGCTGATGTTGGCCCCCGTTATAAATGCACAGTTGCCCCCTGTTCACCAACTTTCTTTTAAGCTCTGCATTGTGGAGTAGCAAGAACTCATTTCCTAGCTGAAAACCTCATTCGTCAGATCCTACCCCTTTCTTGCCCATTCGGTGAAATGTTCACAGATCGCAAGTCCTAAACTGGGAACTTGAGGCCATTCAGTGTATACATGTATTATCTGTGCAATTTTCCTCTTGTTGTTGTTGTTGGAGCATGGACAGCAATCAAGATTTTTAAAAGTCACAGTACTTTTTATAAAAATTAAAAGATATAGTTATCTCCTGGATGATCTTGAAAAAAATTAAAAGGTGTAGGAACACTGGGCCGACATTCTTTACTTTAAAAGTTATTGGAGACTTGGAAGTCATCTTTCATCAGTTTGCCACAGTCCCCACCACTCTCTAATACCCTCCCAAAACTTAGTTGAAATATAAAAAACCAAAACCAGTAGGGTAACAGTAGAATGCTCCACCTTTAAGAAATCTCTCCTGCTTTATTCTCTTACTTTTCTTGCCTGAATCCTGCACTCTTGGCATTTGGTTTGTCTACCCTGCAGAGTCTAAACCTTCAGACTACAACCTGGTTTATATTCCCACCTAATTCCCGAGTCAACCCTACTCTAAGTTGGAAATTGATATGTCAAGCCCAGTGGGGGCTGTGCTGGAGATGATGTTGCTGGATGAAGTCCACCGTGCCTGGGCCCCAGAGCGCTGCTCTCCTAACAGCACCAGGGATGTCCTGGCCCTAGGAAGCTTGAGCTGCTGACAACAGAATCCCTCTTTCCTGGAGGCTGAAACCCGGCCTGCCTGAACTGAGCCGGGCTTACCCCTTCCTTTCCCACTAGACACTTACATGTTGGCTTTTGGGTCATCCCTAGGTGCTGGTGCTGTGTTTTTTCTTCTTTCTTCCCTCCATCATGCCATGTTGAGCCTGCACATTTTACAATAATGCCTAAGCCAGAGCCTCCTTCTTTTTTATTTTTCTGTGGCACCTTTTTTCTCCCCCTTTCTCTACTCTCATTCAGTATTCACAGGTCAAGTGAGTAACTAAAATTGTAAAAGTGTGAGATAATTTCAGCATTTAACCCATGGTATTGACTTTCAGTCAAAGGTGCGATTTAATTTTAATGAGTATTAATATCATTTGCTTTTATTTTGCCATGCCCCTGGGCTGAGCCCATTCATCGTTTCTGTTTGCCTCACCAGCCGTTAGCACCATGCACATTAGAAGCTACACAAATGACTGAAGAAATGATTGAAAGAGGAGTTGAAAGCAACTAGTGGTGTATTTCAGAGATCTCCTTGTTGGCCTTTCCTTTAATTTCACATTTATAGTGATTTTCCACTTCAGCCTATGCATTAGAATCATTTGTAAGCTTAAAAAACAAAAAACAAAAATCTGATCACCTCACATTCCTCCTTAGAGCATTTTTAATGGCTTCTTATTGTCCCTGAAATCCAAACATGGCCTGCTGTTTTATAATCCTGTGCATAGCCTTCCAGCTCTGTGTTATTGGTTGTTCTCTTCCTTCTCCATCTTTCTCCTTGTCCCCACCCCCTTAACCCCATTCAAAAACCTGGCTCCTCCCATACTTCAGGTCTCCACTTAAATATTATCTCTTCCGGAACCATCTATCTGAATAAGCCACCAGGAGAATTTTATAATTCTTTTTGAGGTTGATCTCTGGATCAATAAGCTGATGCCACATCACGAACAACCCCAAACAAGCTCAGAGTAAGCAGCTTAAAATAATCACTGTTTTTTCTCTCCCCGTGGCTTGACTGGATGGTCTTTCTGGATTGAACTGGCTAATCTCTAGTGAGTTCTGTGAGCAGCAGAGTCTGGATGATCTAGGACGGCATCACTCACAGGTCTGACTATTGGTAGGCTGGTGGCTGAGGCAAATTGGTTCCTTTCCACGTGGTCTTTCTTCCTCACTGAGGCCAGCTCAGGCTCATTTACATGGTGGTCCCAACACTTCAACTGCAGCAAGAGAGTGAGCTTCAAGCCCCAGGCTTTGTCATGTATGCGAAGCTCCACTGACCAAAACAGATTTCACAGTAAAAGAAATAAATGAAAGAGTAATAAGTGAAATTGATCATTATTTTTAAAGAAAAATACAACCTCCCCAAATTGACCTCAGTAGGGAGAGAGAGTCTAAACAGATGAATTACAGTAGAACAAAGAAATTAAAGAGCTCCTCCAACTAAAATGGCCCATATGGCTTCTCAGGGTATGTCTATCAAACTGTTAAAGAGAAAATGATCCCAACTCCACTGAAAACAGTATATATTTTCAATTCTTTATATAGAGTGAGTATAACATTGCTCCCCAAACTTGATGAAGATTGCAACAAAAAGGAAATTACAGACCAATATCACTTATTAGTTTTGATGTAAAAATCTTAAATAAATTATCAGCAAATATAATCCAACAGCACATTAAAATTAAGAAACTATGACTAAGTGGGTTTTATTCCAGAAATGCAAAAGTAGATCAATATCAGGCAATCCATTTTTATAATCCATCATATTAATAGAGTTTGGGAGAAAAATATGATTGCCTTTATAGTCACAGAAAATACATTTGACAAAATTCAACACCCGCTCATATGAAAAAGAATAAATGAAGTAGAAATTAATGGATACTTCTTAACTTACACTATGCAGTGTGTGTGTGTGTGTGTGTGTGTGTGCGTGTGTGTACTTCATCCCCAAAACCTTAATTTTACTTAATGGAGAAACACCAGAATCTTTGTTGTTAAAGTGGGAGTGGGGGAAGGCTTATATTTAACATTATGTTAGGAGAATTACTCAATGCAATTGGATGAAAGTAGAGCAATTAGAGGCCTAAGAATTGGGAAGAACAAGATAAAACTGTCTGTACTTGTAGATGATATGATTATCTATATTTTAAAAATCTCAAAGAGTAAAAGGAAAGTTACTTTAAATAATAAGATTATTTAGTTAAAAAAACCTTAGAAAGTAGTAGGTTACCAAAAGCTTCATATATTCATATGTTCAAATACAAACCAGTCATAAAATATAATAGAATAAAAGATTATGTTTTGTTGTCATAAACAAATAAGCAATTTCACAATTCTTGATGAGGAAAACCATAAACACCCCAGAAGACAGAACATTGGAGTTGAATAGATGGAAGGGAGTACTATGTTTATGATTAACATGATTTAATATCATGAAGATGCCAGTTATTCCAAAAAGCAATTTATATGTTTAATATACTCTGTATAAAAATGCCATCAGAAATTTTGGGGGGGGGGCTTTCACTTGTAAGAAAATAAGCAAGAATAATTGGAAAATCCCGCAAAGGAAGAAGAGCAACAGATTGGGTTGTTCCCTACTAAATATTGAACAATAATATAAAGCTTCTGTAATTAGAGTTTGATTTTGGTTTATGCAGACAGAGCAATGGAACACAATGGAAAATCTGGTAACAGATTCAATTGCATAATGGCATTTAGCAATAGCACAAGTGCAGTATTTTTAATAAATGGGTAGTAGATGGACTTTTAATAAGTAGCACTGGGATTACTGAAAAAACTATGCTATGAAAAAGATCTTTTCGTTATATCTAACTCCAGAGTAATTGTAAATATATCAGAGACTCACGTATAAAAATATGACGTCAAGCAAGTACTAGGCAAAAATATAGGTGAATTTCTCTGTAACTTGGTAGTGAGGAAAATTAATCTTAAGTACGACTCAAAACTCAGAAACAACCAGGGAAAAGATTGATAAATTTGATTACATTAAAAGATCACTATTGTGAGACAATCACTGCCTTGTCAAAACAAAACCAGACAGCAATAAAAACAAGTAAAAAGGAAAAAGAACACACTACACAAATATTTGCAACATATTCACAAAATATTAGTTAACTTTATTTAAAGATTTTATTTATTTGAGAGAGAAAGTGAGTGAGAGAGAGAGAGCAGGATCGGGGGAGGGGCAGAGGGAGAAGCAGGCTACCCGTTGAGCAGGGAACCCGATGCGGGACTCGATCCTAGAACCCTGGGATCATGACCTGCGCCAAAGGCAGACGCTTAACCGACTGAGGCGCCCCTCACAAAATATTGGAATTCTTAACACAGAAAACTTCTCAAAATAGAGAAAAAAAGACCAATAACTATAATGAAAAAATTGGGCTACAGAGATGGACACTCCATCTAGAGAAAACAAGATTCGAACGATTCTCAGCCATATGAAAAACATTGTTTATAATGGGAAAATGCAAATTAAAGCAGCTATGGAATACAATTTCTTACTTATCATGTTGCAAAACTCCAAAAGATTAAAATAATCTGTTGGTAGATTGTGCAGAAACAGGCAATCTCATACAGTGTCAATAGGATTGTAAAATTGTACAATTATCTATGAAAGAGAGTTTGGCAATGTCTGGCAAAATTAAATGAGCATTTTTCTTTTCCATTTGGACCTAATGGGGGTCTGATTGAATAAACTATGGCATATTGACCTCATGGAATACTACGAATTTTTTTTAACAAAATGAGGAATATCTCTATATACTACTTAGATCAAGCTCTAAATATATTTTTTATGAGGAAAAACAAGATGAAGAAATTTGTGTGTAATATATTACAATCTAAGAAGGGAATATATATTCTCACATATATTCACACACCTATCTTTATATTAAATTCTTATATTTATTCCTATATTAAAAATATAGGAATATATCATATATTGAAATTCTAAGAGTTACCCAAAGTAGAAGGGGGGAAAATGGAGTGGGAGGGACATGGATAGAAGGTAAATTTTCTTTGAATATGTCTTATTTTGTAGCTGATTTGATTTTATAATTTTAAAACTATGTATATATTTCATATAATTAGAAAAGAAAATTAAATTTTAAAAAAGCAGCCCTTAGAAGTCAGAAATAAAATGAAACAAATGAACTTAACTGTATATTAGGTTGACAGCATAACCACTCAGAGCGTAATTATTCCAAGCCCTTTGCAACACAGTAATTTAGCTGTATATCCTTAGTGGAATATACACTAAGGACAAAATATTGCTCCTTCCCCAAACCTTAAATGTTTGATAGTGATGTTAGTTTGTTCTTCTGAGCCCATGTATGTATAGTGTATGTTGGAGCAGATGAGCTAATTTGCTTTTTGACATTAAGAACTGGAATTTTCAGAGTGTGAAGAGATGTAAGATGGATCAGATTATGTAGACGATCTTGTAAAGCTGATTTTGAATTTAAAATTTTAGTATAAATTTATGACATTTTCTATCTTAAAATATATGTTTTTCTTGCTTCTTCCATTAAAAAGAAGTTTAGAAAAAAATGTCCAGCTCTGTTACAATGAGAACCCCCAGGAGGTAATTTGTCCTAAAGAAACTAAGTCTTCTTGGAGAACAGCAGAGCCCAGGTCCAGGGTAGGAAATAAATGATCACCCTTGAATATCTTGTCATAACAGAACAGGGAAGGCATTAAAAATTACTAGGGTCATGGCACAGAAATTCAGGACCCAACTTGGAAAGATTGCTACAGACTGAAGATGGGACAATTTGAGAATCCACAAGCACAATAATTTATGGATTGAAGCGCATCAAGTGACCAAGCCTAATCTAACCATTGATCTAACTATCAATATATGGTAGATAAGGAGTCAGAGGAACATGGTCAATGACACCACATGATAGATCAGGAAAATCTAGATAATGAGAAATCTCTAGGACTCACGGTTCTGTCTTTTCCACAATAATAATACAATTGCAGGGAGAGAAAAAAATTGAGGAAGAATCTATAAGCAAAAGGGACATGAACCATAGGGATCAATTGTAATCAGTGTATAGATCTGGTTTGAATACAAACGCAAACAAACAACTAATAAAAATAAGAAGGAAACTCAAGGAAATTAGAACACTGGATTTTTGACAATATTAGGGAACTACAGTTGTCAATTTTTACTTATGTTTAAATGAGGAATTCCTGTCATTTAGAGGCATATACAGAAACAATTACACCTAATATGTAATGATATATATATGGCATGATGTTTGGGATTTGTTTAAAATAATTTGAGGTGGTATGAAATGAATGTGTGTAAAGAAATAAGGCTGGGCATGAGTTGACCATGTTGAGGCTGGGTGGTGCCTACTTTTATATATGTTCACATATTTCCATGATAAAAAGGCAAGAATCTTGATAAAAATGATTGAAAAGAAAGATGATATCCATTACAATGCTTTTTGCATCCTCATTTCACTAAATCTGAACAAGTTCATGACCTTGATTAATTTTTTGATGAGATATATTTTCTGCTCAATTGTCTTAATAGTATTTATTCCCTTAACACAGAATTTCTTTGAAAGCCACTTTGCATAGAATACTGATAGTATTCAGGAACACTTTTGTCATTCATAGTAGGTTTTTTAACTGGGTTTCTTTTATCTTCTTAATATTAGCATGTCTTGGCAAGATCTTAATATTATTTGAATAAAACAGACACCTTTTCAATTACCATCCTCTAATATCTCTTTAAACTCACCAAAAGCAGAAACATAAACATTAGGCATACTAAAACTCCACGCTTCTTATATGTATTAGTGAGGAGAGGCTAGCTTTTATTGTGATAACATGCAGCTTGAACAATTCAGTGACTTAAAAAAGGTTTATTTTTTGCACCTACTACACTTTCTTTTGGGTCGGCTGGGGGCTTTGCTCATTGTAGCTGCTTAAGAGCTCAGGTTGATGGAAGCTCCATCTTGGTAGATGCTTCCACAACCCAATGATAAGGGAAAAGAAATCACGGTGAACCGTAATCTGACTCTTAAGGATCTGCGTGGAAGTGAGAGGAATTACTTCTCCTCACCTCTTATTGGCAAAGCAAATCATGAGGCCACACCTCAGTGCAGTAGGGTGAGGTGAGTAAACCCCTTGCAGAAAAGGCACCTAATATTTATTGGTCTTAATACAATCCATGCCATGTACAAATGTTTTTTGAATGTGGACAGTTGAGGGGCACCTGGTTGGCCCAGTCAGTTAAGTGTCTGCCTTCAGCTCAGGTCGTGATCTCACGGTCCGAGGATCGAGTCCCATGTCAGGCTCTCTGCTCAGCGGGAGTCTGCTTGTCTCTCTCTCTCAAATAAATAAATAAAATCTTAAAAAAAATAAATGCATACAATTTCATTTAATACCCCTAATTGGGTGGGAACCACTGAGTGATTACAAAACAAATTTACTGCTTGTTTTATATTGCTTTTATAGCATAGTCATTCTTCAACTTTGAGTCAAATAGACACTTTTCTTTCAAATACACTTTAGGGTCACTTCCTTTTAATTTGTGTAGTGCACTGAAAATTTTAACTTACATGACAGCTTGGATTGGTAAAGAAAATATAACTTGCTTTATTGACTGCGATCTTGTTTCCTTTATGAGTTCCCACAGTGGTCAATGGGAAAAAGTAACATTTCAGTCCACAAATATGAATAACCAGATACTAATTTGATAGTCACATCTGTGAATGTGCTGTGTCTTTGATTTTTCAGTCTTGCATCCCTCTCCCAGCTCCTTCTTTTCAAGATGGCAGCTAAAGCATAACTGACCATAAAGAAGAGAGGAGACAGAGGGGGCCCCTGGGCGCTGCTGGCCTCTGGCTTCTGCGGGGGGTGAGTCTGGGTGCTGGGGTCCTGCTGGCCCCTGGTATTGAAGTCTGTGCTTGGTGAACTCTTGGCTGTTTTCCAGTGGTGCCCCCAGCTTTCCTCTCCCCAGCCAGACCCCCAGTTGCCACAACTTTCTGTCTCTCCCATAATGGAACCAAGGACAGTTTGGCAGAGTAAAGCCTAGACTAAGCTGCACATCGATTGCATACGGTTGTCAGGAAGGCTTTTCCCAGACACCCAAAGGGGAATTGGAGACAGAGGAGTCTGCATCACTGGTGATTCCATGCCTAACCCTTACCTCACCTGCTCCGGGCCTCTCCCTGACTCATTCGTCTCCCCCTCTTTGCTCTTCTTACACTTCTTGGGACCAGAAAGGAGCAGGCTTTTCTTGCATGTCCCTTAACTCATATCTTCCTCTTACCTTAGAGGGTCAAGTTAATGGTCTTTACCTCTTGCATAGAAAGAAAAACTCTTACAAGTAAAGGAGAACACACAGAGCACGGGTCTCACGGCTTTGGGGCAGATAGGATAAGGGAGGAGAAAAGGGGATTGGAAAAGCCTTTCCCCTCAACAATGCCTGGCCCTCAAGTCTCTTGTCCTGTTGTAAAATCTTGTGAATGTCAGATGCGGACTATCGGCTCATTCTTTCTCCTTAACTGTTGTCATAAATTCTAATCTTGCTTTTTCATATGGATGCTTTGTGCTGGCCAATAATGCACAAGGTCATGGAAGGTAGAAAGGAAAACTCATAAATGATTTTCAAAATATTATTCCATTTATACTTATTTTCCTTGTTTTACACACATTCTTCCAAAATACAAATTAGTATCAGAAAGTAAATATACATGTGTATTTATAGATAGTATAAACTCGAAAGAGCTAATATATTTTTATTATTCATTTTAACTCTGACACACATGTTCAATTCTACTTTCTGTTGTAATAATATATACATATATGTATTTATATATATATATATACACACGATCTATAATGTATATATATTTAATGCAGGTAACTCAACCAAGGAACAGTGATCAGCACTGAAGACAAAATTAACCTGCACAAATTTGCATTCTTTATCCACTATTCAAAAGTAAATGGTACTCATTTTCCTAAACGCGGGTCTAAGCAGTAAGTATGAATGCACAAACACGACTTGATTATGTCAGTGCCCAATCATGGGATAAGTATAGGTTTATTCAGAAGAGAGAATTTGTAAATGACTTAAGTAAAATGTTAGGTGGCAAGCAGGAACTGGATTGGGCAAAGCCCGAGACGTTAATTGATGCAGTTGAAGCTTAGCACCGCAGCCAAGGCAGATATTGGGGAAAAACCAGAGCAGGAGCCAATAGTTCAACTCCAGAACCGGAGATGAAAACATAATTCATATCAAAACAAAGAGCCTCGGCCCTCCCACACTCCTTCCAGAAACATTTGTGCCTGATCTCTTCTTGTAATACAATTCCGCTAAAACCCTCTGAAAGCTACATGGCAAAGGAACCCAAAGCCAGAACTGGACCTTACAGATTGAAAAGGATTACTTCCTCCTCATCTGGAACATTCCCTAAAGTCTTGGTTCAGTTTGCCTCAACAACAGCTTAGTTTTACTATTTTTCATTTACGTTTCTTTCTAGAGCATCTTCTCTTTTATTATTCTGAATGCAATGATCACTTTGTTCATTCTCTCACTGATATGGCACCTCAGCTTGGATTCTGTTGAGTTAAATCTTTTGTGCACTCGAGTTGTATAAATTGTAGGAGTGTTCATTGCATGATTGACACACACACTCACATACACACGCAAACACGTGACTTGCTTCATAAGGCAGATAGGCTTCTTTTTTTTTTTTTAAGGTAGAATTGCTTCTATACAGGATTTATAAGTAACCTGACAGCAAATAAGATGCAGACTTTAACATCATCCTACACTTACAATAGGTTGCGTTCCAAACAACTGTCAGTCAATATTTTTTTTTTTACTTTTTGAAGAAAGCAGAGTTATAGAAAATTATAGGTAACGAGTAGGTTCCTAGACAAGCAACCAGAGATTCGTTTATAGATTGCTAGACCTTTTTTTTTTTTTTAATATTTTATTCATTTATTTGACAGAGAGAGAGAGCATGAACAGGGGGAGGGGGAGAGGAAGAAGTAGTCTCCCCACTGAGCAGGGAGTCCGATGTGGGGCTCGATCCCAGGACTCCGGGATCATGACCCGAGCCAAAGGCAGCCGATTAACCAATTGAACCACCCGGGCCCTCCTAGATTGCTGGACCTTTAAAGCTAATTGACTCCTCTCTCTTCATTTATTAAAAAGAGAGAACAAAGCCTGTACAATATAAAGAGATGACCAAGCCACACGACAAGGTAGCGGTCCAGGTGGGGTTGGAGTCTGGGCTTCCGACACCTCATGTGTGAGGCTTTTGCTGGAGTGGTTGGCAGCATGTTCTTAATTCATGCAATAGTTAAAAGCTATCCCAACAAAAATGGGTTTTTACCATGAGCCCCCAGATTAACCCTGAGGGTCTTGTGGCCGACACAAGGGAAGTTTGGTTCTTGCTCTTGATACATGCCCAGGGAGGGTTGGCAGGCACTCTGTGGCACTAGCATTTTCTAGTGAAAAATAGTAGAAGATAGTTGAGCTAACACAAAATAATAAACACATCAAAAAAATTCTTCTTGAGTGCTGGTGCTTGAATAAAAGGAGTTTGTGAGGAGGAGGTGCTCACACATTCTGACCAGGAAGGAGCCCCTGAAGGAGGTGTCTGACTACTCTCAAGGAAAGATTTGAAAAGCTGGGCCCAGTTTCTTTTCCTGGATGTGGAGCTAGGGTAACGTGATGCGTGGCTTATCAGACTTCGTGAAGATTGTGTTTTGACTCATAAGGAGAAGGCAGACACTGAATGCACATGTTCACACATGATATATCTTAATTTTACAGCCCCATTTGGCCGGTAAGATAGCTGTTATCATTTCATCTACATGGACAACTAAACCTACTGGTGGAACAGTTGTTAAGCTGTGAGAACAGAGCTCTGGGCAAGACAAATTGTGTTCCTTCATGTGTGCCCATGGACTCAAGGCTAGAAAGGGGCAGGATGAGGACTGGAATCAAAATGTCCTGATTTCTGGTCAACAGCTCCAAATTCCACTCTATGTTGTTTCAGCTACAGGGCAAGTGTCACGTGTGATGAATGAGCCCAACAATGGAATCTTTCACCCTTGAGGGTAGGAAAAATAATATGCGTTAATCTTACTTCTGGGGCTTTTAGTCTGGCTGAGCTGAGACAAAGATATTATCTATATAAACATCCCCCTCCTCCTCCCATCCCTCATCTCCTCCTTCCCCAAACCAGTATCTACTTGGATCTGTTGAGACATCCATGGGACCTTCTATAATTGATGAAGGACGGAGGGGTTTTAGCTGAGAGGGGCAGAATATGGAGGAGATATTAGAGCAATTATTCCCCTCCAAATTCAGCAGATTTTGTTTGACATACAATGACTATGGATGTTGGAAACTAATTTTCATGAGAAACGTGATAGTATTCTGGGCATGCAGTAAAGGCCAGGAGTTCACAGAAGTGTTTGAGAGACACCTTGTGAGACTCACTCGCAGTGCCGTTGGATTGGGAAGAGAAGACTTCCCGTAGCTTCGCACACGACCCTGTGTACTCTCGCATGGTAAGCCCTGTGTGTTTAGGGGACAGTCAGAGATTGCCTTGGGGGTGTGGGCAGTGAAGGTGACAAGGCTTTTTCAAGTGGCTTTATGCAGACCAGGAAGGGGAAGGGTAGAAGAAAGAGAGCACAGGAGGGAAGATGATGCTGCCTGACTCGGTTATGGGACCACGGTAGGAAGGCATCCAAGCTTATGAAGAAATAAATAGAGGCTAGCCCAGTTGGTAAAAAGTGGTCATAATGTCGTATCATTGTGTTTGTGGGAGCTACAAGGCCAATGGACATTAGGATTACATGCTCTTAATAGCATGTAGATTATCTTCTGAAAAAAAGATCAGCCAAATAAACCCATTTTAATACTTAAATCACTACCCGGCTATGGATGCAATTGCTCTCCTTAAGATAAAAATATTTCCGGGGCGCCTGGGTGGCTCAGTCATTAGGCGTCTGCCTTCAGTCAGGTCATGATCCGAGGGTCCCAGGCTCTCTGCTCAGCGGGTAGCCTGCTTCTCCCTCTCCCACTCCCCCTGCTTGTGTTCCTTCTCCCTCTGTGTGTCTCTCTGTCAAATAAATAAATAAAATCTTTTAAGAAAAGATAAAAACATTTCCTGTGCTAGAGAGTGAAATGCTGGGGATAGTGTTAGGCAATGCTTTGCTTTCAAAAACGTGTGGGAAACAATTTCAGGGCAATTTCTGAAATAATATAGCAGAAGGTGGTGCTTGTAAGCTGGGAAAAGCTCATGCGAATCAACCTCTGCTTGTTTGGGGAAGCCAGAAGTGTATTAAAAGCACATTCCCCACGTTCTGGTCCCAGCTTCATTCTTCAGTGCTTGATAGTTTTAACAGGATGACAGGTTTCCTTTTGTACTTTGTCTGGGCCATTAAATGTGGCCGTGGCATTGCACACTGTTTCATAGCATGGAAATGAAACGTTTGGTCAGATTGATGTGTCCTCTCTTCCTGGTTACGGATGAGTGGCTGGCACAGTCTCTCACTGTCTCTCACGGGCATTCAGATCTGCTTGTCCTTGCCTGGAAAAACAGCAAGCAGGCTGCATTTCCCCTTTACACAACCTGTGACTTCCTTAATTTACATGTAGAAGTCGAATATGTTACAGTAAACAGATACAACAGAAACCTTAAAAATGGTAGTCCAGGGCTATCATCCCATAACTCAATAAGAATCATTTATTTTCTTGTTCTGGAAGCATGACTTAAAATAGTTTTGCTACCAGAAATGACAGAAATTTTCCACATGGACTTGCCATTTTTTTTCCCCTAACTGACTTCACAATATTTTAACACCCTGCCTAGCTTTCCCCTGCCTAGTTTTCCCCTGACTCTTGTGGGGGAGAGTATCTTTATATCTTTAAAACGGCCATCTGCTTTCTCCTGATGGAGGTCCTTCAAACTTGCATACCAGTCAAGAGATTGCAGAATTCGGTCAGCCAACTGATGTGACCATGACCTACACCAAGTGACATTGTAGAAAGGATGATGGGAAGTTACACTATTCCATGTGTGCTATGGTGGATGTATGCAATGCAAGTCAATTTTGGAAAATATCTATATTTTCTTATTTTTATTTCTTTGCTTTTCAGATGATAAAAATAATACATGTTCCTTGGTGAAGCTTTGAAAAATTAAAGAAAGTTTAAGAGGAAATTAAATCAACAGCAATTCTGCCAATCTTACCAGCACTGGGGTGTATCTCTGGAGCTGTATATAGGTATTTTTCTCTTTTTAAAAATCCCTTCCTTCCTTCCCTCCTCCCTTCCTTCCCTCCTCCCTTCCTCCCTTCCTTCCTTCCTTCCTTCCTTCCTTCCTTCCTTCCTTCCTTCCTTCCTTCCTTCCTTCCTTCCTTCCTTCCTTCCTTCCCTCCACCACAAAATAGTAATGATGTTTAAAGAAGAGAAAACATGACTTTGATTCAGAAGCCCTGAGGCTTCATTCTCCCTTCCTTGCTGTTGCTGTACACAGCAGTGCCATGAGCCAAGGTCTCTGTGCTCCGGAGAACTGTAAACCCGGGGCAGACCAGGGTGCCTGGCAACAGAAGTACCCTGCACAAATGCAGGATTACCTCTCCCTGAGCATATGATTCCCGAGGAAATGTGCTGTTTTCCATTTGATTTTGTTAATACTCCTCCAAGGGAGGGAATATGATTATGTCATTTTACATCTATGGAGACTCAGAGGCAAAATCTTAACCACTTGTCTCCCCAGGGGCAGAGCGAGGATTGAAGCCCATGATTGTGAGATCCCACTCTCTTTCCTTGCCATGAGCACACTTGGCTCTCTCTGCTATTCCTGTGACTGCCCCTTACCGATTGTGTGCCGCCGCCAACTGCAGGAGGCACTTTGGACACGGGTCTGATTTCACCTTCAGAATTCTCTGTGCGGCAAACACCATGGTCTCTGTGCTGTAGATGAGAAAACCGAGGCTTACGGAGATTAAACCATGAACTCGGGGTCCCTTGATTAGTAACTGTCCTGAATGGGTTGGTCTCTTCTACCCATGCTTTTCTCATCTGGGCTCGCCTCATCCAGTCACTGATCTGAAGCGTAGTTTTATTACCAAAAAAAAGGAAAAAGAAGATGACCCTGCCTCCTTTTATACCTAATGGGGTTGGTTTACCTGATTAGTGCTAGGAGAATGCTGGAGCGTAATGCAGTCCTACTAATTGTTTATGGCATGACTGAGTGGAGAGTATATGTGAGCTTGCTTTGCATACCATGAAGGATGCCCATGGGTGCCTTACTATATATAATGTGATATAAAGTATAATATAAGGAACTCTATGCTTTAAGACAAGAGGGAAAAGGAAATGAAATGTAAGACTATGTCAGCCCAACTTGGCCCTTTCCACATAAGCTTTATGGAGAAAAAGAGCAAGGAGTGCTTGCTCAGAGTATTTTCTGATGTAACAGAAGTTAACATTGTTATTGAGGAGTTGTTACAGAATAAAAAATTAAAAAAAAAAAAATCTAATAAACATGACCATGTCAGCAGAAAAGACAAAATCCATTAAGGGGAAATGGCCGGACTTTGAAAATCAGTAAAGAGAAAATGGACCAAATCTCTTACCCATAGATGCAGCCTAATGTTTTAATGTACTTTGTATTTATTCCCTTCTCATTTTCCCATTACATTATTCTAGAATATCAAAACGCTAGTCTAGATTTCCTCACTTTCCTCAAATCTATTCCAGCAAAGCACTTCCCTGACCCAGTGCTGGCTTACGTTCTGCTTGACTGGTACCCTCAGAGGTGTTGCTCTCAGAACCTTTGTCCCAAAAGTTTTTCTCAGATTCTTTCTTTCCCCACTACCAAGGATTTTCAAAAAGTTATCTGACTCAATTCAAATCTTTCTTTTGCATATGTCTCTGTGAATTGCATCGATAGAAGGTAACTTCTGGAATGCAATTTCATTTAATTCGACTGGTGCCATGTTGTTTAAGAAGTACCTATGTAAGTTTCAGTTGCTGATCCCTGAGCCACACTGAACTTCCATCATCTCTCCCCTGCAGCTTGACAGTGTAGATGATAAAATCATGGTATTGCTCTGCAGCGGCCGTGGGACAGGGACTAAGAAAGCACTAGAACATGTTTATTGCATGCCCCTTCTCCTGTGATATCCCTGACTTGAAGATGAGGGAGGATGGAGGAAGCTTCAGGCGTGATGGTGGCTGCAGAGCCAAGAATGGCTATAAGAATCAAAGATTTGAGGCCAACATGGCTTAATCCCTAGACCTAGAACATCCACAGAAGTTTGGTCGGAGTGATGTGTAGCCACTGGTTTATTTTGTTTCAGATTTGTGTGTTTTAGGACTAGTAATCTTTTCCACGAATTCTCTCCTTTCTTTTGCTGTAGGAAGAAAGAATATAGCATCTGGATAGCCAAGAACTGATTTTTTTTTTTTTCTTTTGCTATCCCTATAGAATGAAGATATGAATTCTACTAGAACCCTGTGAGATGTTTGAGCTTTCTTTTTAGCTCGACCTTTAACCTACAAGTGACAGAATCAGGCTCATATATTTTAATAAAAAATACTGTTGTTGATTAATATATGCTTAATTTTAAAGGCCATAGGATGACTGTTAACTTAACATCATATAGTTCTGTACCTTTAAAATATAAATCTCCAATATAAATCTTAAAAATTTCACATGTAAGCATTCTTTCCCTGTTGAAGGGGAGAAAATACCAGACCCATACTAATCTGTGGACGTACAAGCATATTCTTGGCTGTTTTTAGATATATGCTTTTGAATTCTCATATGTGTGGGTGCGTATAAAGTCTAAAAAATGAATTTGCTTTTCCTATTATTACATCCTATAAAAATCAAAGGACAAGTCATTGCCCATGTTGCTGATTTTCCTGCGAGTTTTTATAATTCTGGAGAAAATGTTTATAGATTAGTGACTTTTCTTCACTGTTACTTTTTTCAATGCAATTGTTGCCACTTGTAATTTTTCCAGAACTTCTCTTATTATTAAGTATCTGCTCAGATGGTTGCTACCACAGAAGGACCATTCATGAGGAATGTTAACTTGTCTCATATCTAATTTAAGATCCCTCCCAGGCAGCCCAGACAGAAGCAGATTGAATGATCAGAGGCAACTGTTGTTTTTCACTGATTTGGTTGAAATCCTGAGTGAATGGTCACTCGTTAGTATAGAAAACTTTCCTTATTGTTATGATCCTTGCACAGTTTAATCATTGCCATTGCCTCATGAGGGGGATCCCATACCTTTGCTTGCCCTTTCCAACCATTTCCAATTCTATATTCAAGAAAAAATTTCTAGTAGTTAGAGATATATTAAGCGCTATTAATGTTGCATAATATTTGATTGTGGTGGTAACAGCAGCTTTTTAATTTATTTTTCTGACTTCTAAGGTACAAATAAGTCCTACAACACCCTTAACTGGGAGTTCTTAAATGTCTTAAGAAATGTGGTTTAGGGGAAAGAGCTGCTTATACATGAGCTTGAATTTTGATGCTATCCCTAAATCTGTGAATCTGAGCAAATCATTGAATCTATGTAAGTCTTAGTTTCTTATCTGTAAAATAGGAATAACAATGTCTGTCTGAGGTGTTTGTAAAGTACCTAACAGTATCTTTGTGCAACCATCCAACATATATTAATTCCCTTCCTTCTTCTAAAACATGCCTCTGTGATGTTTAAGAGAAGCCCCATCCTTTACTCAAGTGGTCTAACAGTGGCTTTTGACAGAAGTTCCCTATTTCTTTGGTTGTATTCACCATCTGGGTGGGAAGCCCCTCTATGAATCAAGTCCAAGGCCATGGCATCACATAATTCCCTTGAGTGTGTAAACTTGGCAGCCATTTGTTTGGTTAACATTCTGTTGGTCTCTCTCGCTGCTTGACCTTTGATGAGTCACTGAGTCTGTCTGCTCCTCTTGCCTCATCTGCAAATGAGTTTATTAACAGAACCAACCCTGTGGGTTGTGAGGGAAGTAAATGAGTTAAGACATGTAAAATGTTTAAAACAGTGCCTCCCCCGTTGTTAGTTCTGTAAGTATCAGTTGCTATTAATAATCTAATTAATTTGTGTTCCTAGTCATTGCAATTAAAACATGGGCAATTTTAGGGGCACCTGGGTGGCTCAGTCGTTGAGCGTCTGCCTTCGGCTCGGGTCATGATCGCGGGGTCCTGGGATCGAGCCCCGCATCGGGCTCCCTGCTCGGCGGGAAGCCTGCTTCTCCCTCTCCCACTCCCCCTGCTTGTGTTCCCTCTCTCACTGTGTCTCTCTCTGTCAAATAAATAAATAAAATATTAAAAAAAAAAAAAACATGGGCAATTTTAATTGTATGCAGGCATGTTTTTAGATCATGCAAGTTATCTTCAAACAAATGATCTCATTTAAGCCTCCCTTAGACTCTAAAATAATCATTACCACCCCCTTTTACAGATGCAGAAACTGATGCCCAGAAAGTTTAAGTACTGTGGTCCCCTCAATGACTAATAAAAAGCAAATGATGGAAATGCAGGTTGGTACAAATTTTTCTGATTCTAAATCCCATGTGCTATGTACCACAGATGCAACAAAAATTTGATTGGCTGCTGGTATGGCCGCTTGTGTATCACTATGTCAGTCTAGTGCTGAGAGGTTCTTATGTACTTTACAAAGCAAGGTAGTCAAATTCATGGAATGGAGTGGTATTATCCATGGTGTTCTTGCCACTATATTTTTGAGATCGCAATAGGGAGCAACAGCTTCCAAACGAGATACTTGGCCATAGTACCTAATTTTGGATAGGGAATCAATAGGAGGTTAGATTCTTAGAGAAGGCAAAGATTTAATACACTGTATACAGAAAAGGCCAACTCTAAAGAAAAATTGTTAAGTTGGTTTCCACTGAAATTAAAAACTTCTGTTTGTTAAAACTATAACTAAGAGTGTGAAAAGACAAGCCATGGAATGTGAGAAGATATTTGTAATCCATGGGCCTGACAAACTCATTCATATCTTTTGTTTCTTCCTATAAAAACCAATTATGAAAAAGACAGAGAACCCAATAGAAAAGTGGGCAAAAGACTCAAACAAGTATTTAACAAGAAAGGATTTCCAAAATACCAATAAGCATATGAATAGAACTAACTTTATTAGTCATTGGGAAAATGCACTTCAATGCCACTGGGCCCCAAGCATATGACTACACTGCTGATGGGAGTACAAATAGACACAACCAGGTTGTGAAACTGTATGGTAGAATCTACAAAAGGTGAACATAGCATATCCTTTGGTCTAGCAATTTCACTTTTAGATAGAAACCTACAGTTCAGATAAATATGTGTATTTGTGAACCAAAAAAACATGTATAAGAACGTCCAGAGCAGCACCATTTATGATAACCTCAGACCAAAACATCCCAAATGCCCATCAGCAGAATGGATAAATTAATTGTGCTATATTCTCACAACGGAATGATAGACAGCAAGGAGAATAAATGAGCGTGTACAGCAAAATGATTTTTACCTACAGAATGTTATGTTTAAGGAACCAGACGCATAAGAGTACATATGAGTAAATACCATAAAGTTCAATGTAGGCAAAATTGATCATTGATGATAGAACAGAGGCTCGTGGGTACCTGGCTGGGGAGTAATGACTGTAGGGGACTCAGCAGGATGTTAGCACAGTTGCCTTCCTCACCTTCGGGGGACGTGTTTCTAGACCCCAGTGAAGTCTGAAACCACGGACAGTACCAAACCCTATACAATACTATGTTTTTTCCTATACATACATACCTATGTTAAGTTTAATTTATAAATTAGGGACAGTAAGAGATTAACAATAATAACAAATAATAAAATAGTACAATTATAACAATATATTGTAATAAAAGTTGTGTGAATATGGTCTCTGTCTCTCTCTCTCAAAATATCTCATCATACTGTACTCACCCTGCTTCTTGTGATCATATGAAATAATAAAAAGCCCATGTGACGTGATGAAGTGAGGTGAATGACGTAGGCACTGTGACATAACATTAGGCTACTGACCTTCTGACCATACGTCAGGAGGATCGTCTGCTTCCAGACGACAGCTGACCCAGGGTAACTGAAACCATGGAAGGCAAAACCATGGATAAGGGGGAATGACTAGAATGTTCTCTTTCTTCACATGGTGTTGGTTACAAGGGTGGGTTTACTTTGTGAATATTCATCAAGCTATTCACTCAAAATGTGTGCATTCCCCTGTTGCATGTCACCCTCCAGTATAAAATTAAGAAATGGATTTAGTTTCAGAAAATCATATATAAGAAAGTATCCAGTCTTTTTCCTAAATAACACAAAAATTTTACCTACCTCCCCTTAGAGGAGTGCTGAGAGAAGCCGAATGCAGAAGCATATTTTGTTTTAGAAGGAAAGGGAGCTTAAGACCCTTGGCAGTAAAGCTTTCTGTGGAACAGAGAGGGTAGCAACCATTTTGGACAGGGGCCTACAGCAGCTCTGGATTTAGGGAAAAACACTGATTTTTCACTCCCCAAAGCCAAGTGAAAGGATGAGGAAAGTTGACTCTGGCAGCCTGAGTTTGACATTTAACAACTGTCACACAGCCTCCACCAGGAAATGTCTGACCAGATTCATACCATTTTCCAAACAGTGGGCAGCTGTCTTGGCGTCTCCTTTTCATATCTGATAGTCGGAGAGACACTGTTCATGCCAGGTTCTGCTGATCTTTCCAGACTAAGTACCTCAGAAGTGAGCATACTTTGTACAGTTTTATGCCTAGTTCAAGTGAGAAGCCCTCACTCATGAAGGAAATTCAGTGTGAGCCATTTGGGGAAGGCACCATTGTGACAGAGGACATTTATGTCTCATCTGTTTCTGGTCCTCTTTCTTTTGCCTTGTTCCCTTGTTATATTTAAACTAATTTAAGACATCATTCTGCTAAAATAATGATTTTTATCATGCCAAGGCTATGGAGTGGGAGATTTTTGAACATCGGAGACCCGCTATCCTCCTCTTTTCTGTGACGAAGACAGCTCTGCACAAGCCACGTCATCATCACCCACTGCCGTGCAATGCAACATAGGACCAGGTGATGCGTATGGAAGCTAGCGGCACACTTAGTGTGTGGGCCAATTTTAACACCTCTCTTCTCTCTATGATAAAATTGTTTTCAGTAACTATCTTGAAATGACACAAATAATAATCAGAAAAGAAATATAGACAATAAACATTTTATTTTATTGCCTCTCCTAGTCATGTCAATAAAAACAATAAAAATATAATAAAACCAAAAGGTCTGCAAAAGGTGCAATTTAGGGAGCCATCACAAGGATCACACTTTATTTTCTTGATTCATTCTTTAGCAATTAAACATTTAATCAAATTTCAGATTTAAACATATTATTCAAATTCAGTAAAATTTTTCATGCAAAGATTAAAATTTGCACTCACCAAATAAAAATGTTACACCTTTCATTTTCAATTTTAAACATAAATAAAAACTCCACTGGTCACTTAAGATGACAGAATTGAACTAACTCAAGGTCTGTTTTTTTGCTTTCATAATCACTGTGCTATCAATGTTTAGATTATGTTATTTAAATGCAGGAATATATTATCTCTAAGGGTTAGAGAAGTTAAATGCACTTGAGTCATCTGGAACCCTCCTGTTGCGAATGTATTCTTCAGGGGCACCTGGGTGGCTCAGTCAGTTAAGTCTCTGCCTTTGGCTCAGGTCATCCTGGGATTGAGCCCTGCATCATATCAGGCTCCACGTTCAGAAGGGAGTGTGCTTCACCCTCTCCTCCCTCTACTCCTCTCTCAAATAAATAAATAAAATCTTAAAAAAAAAAAAAAAAAGGATGCGTTCTTCAAATGAATGTGTATAGTTCAGTCTGCCTGTGTTGGGAGCTGACTGTATAGCTAGGAGTTTTCTGAGTTAACTTGTAGAATGCAAATGTTTATTAAAGGATAAGTAATAAAAGCATGCCAAATTGAAACATACTATAGAGAGCAAGATGGAGTCACTCATGTCAACCAATGACATGAGCAGCCAAGGATGTTGCAGCTAAGACCAGATACTGCCAAAAACCAGCACAGGCTGAAGATACCTAGAACTGATAATAACCAGCAGACCAGAGGAGATCTGCAAAGATCCAAGACTGGGTAAACTCCTTTAAAATTTTTTTGCAGCAAACCATCAGACTCTTCTGATGCTGACCCTTTCATATCTTTGCCCATCAAGAAGACAAGTGCCAGGCGCCTGGGTGGCTCAGTTGGTTAAGCGACTGCCTTCGGCTCAGGTCATGATCCTGGAGTCCCGGGATCGAGTCCCGCATCTGGCTCCCTGCTCGGCAGGGAGTCTGCTTCTCCCTCTGACCTTCCCCCTTCTCATGTGCTCTCTCTCATTCTCTCTCTCTCAAATAAATAAATAAAATCTTTAAAAAAAAAAAAAAAAGAAGACAAGTGCCACCGAGGGCTCTGCCCAATTGATCTCTGAACATAACAGATATTCTCCACTGCTTGAACATAAGCAGCAACATGCCCAGAACTGACCCTGACTGGACCAAGGCCTCATCTCAATAGTGTGTTCACCAACTGACTTCACATTTGGCTCATTAACTTCCTCCTCCTTGTTGCATCTTATTGTGTGACTTCATATTGCACTTTGCTTGATGTGACATGTATGAAGCCCGGTGAACATGTATGTAGTGAATGTCTTCAAGTCTGTAATCCTGAACCCATTTTACAATTATGGTAATCCTGGTTTATGACTGAATAAAGGTGATAATGTGTAATGACACAACTCACATGGGCACCTCCATAGTATGCTCATGACACAGACATTTTTTTTTTGAGATTTTATTTTTATTTATTTGAGAGAGAGAGAGCACAGGAGGAGTGGGAGAGGGAGGAGCAGGCTCTCCACTGAGCAGGGAGCCCAATGTAAGGCTCGATCCCAGGACCCTGAGATCATGGCCCAAGCCGAAGGCAGACACTTAACTGACTGAGCCACCCAGGTGCCCCCATACATACTTTTTTTATTAAAATTTAACAGCTCAACACCAAAACCCAATTTAAAAAATGGGTAAAGATACACACATTTTTCCACAAAAGGTACACAAATGGCCAATAAATACATGAAAAGATGCTCAATATCACTAATCACTATGGAAATGCAAATCAAAACCACAAGGAGATATCGCCACATACCCCTTAGTATGTCTACTATAAAAACAAAACAAAACAAAACAGAAAATAGTAGTGTTGATGAAGATGTGGAGAAATTAGAAGAACTCGTCTGCATTGCTGGTAGGAATAAAAAGTGTGTGGCTGCTATGGAAAATAATATGATCCTTCCTCAAAAAATTAAAAATATAATTACCATATTACCTAGCAATCCCACTCCTGGGTATATACCCCAAAGAATTAAAATCTGGGTCTTGAAGAGACAATTGCACACCAATGTTTATAGCAGCATTATTCACAATAGTCAAAAATGGAAGCAAGCTGAGTGTCTCATCCACAGATAAATGAATAAGCAAACTGCAGGATACACATACAATGAAATAGTATTTAGCCTTAAAAAAGGTGGGGGGAATTCTGACACATACTATCATGTGGATAAACCTGGAGGACATTCTGCTAATTGAAATAAGCCAGTCATAAAAGGACAAATATTTATGATTCCACTTATATGAGGTATCTAGAGGCATCAAACTCATAGAAACAGAAAGTAGAATTGGGGTTGCCATGGGCTGCAGGGAAGGGGTGGTGGGGAGTTAGTGTTTAATGGACGCGAAGTTTCAATTTTGTAACTGAAGAGACTTCTAGAGATGGATGGGGGTGACAGTTAATGTACTTAATAGCCCACTGAACTGTACACTTAAAAAAAAAAGGTTAAGATGGTAAATTTTATGTTATATGTATTTTACCATAGTAAAAACTCAATAAAAAGTGTAACGATGACTTAGAATCTAGACCAAAAAATTATGTTTTGTAGAGAAGTATTTTATCACTGACATCATTCAGAATGGTTTCTGTGCTGTGACAATAGAGAGACAACTGACGCTAAACTGGTCTTTGTACTCAGTGATAGGTTTTTAGATAGACATCCTAAAGTCCCTGTCCCCAACTCTCCCGCTCTTTTCTCACCATTACCTCCAGGTCGTTTCTGTCTCTGTCATCCTCCCCCAAGTGAGGAGTGGGGGCAGCATCTACTGCGGTCACTGAAGAGACTCTGGTCCTTGAGAGTCTTCAGAGTAGAGTGGCTAAGAACAAAGCGACCTTCCTCTGGCCGCCGTAGGTCCTCTCCTGTAGCACAGTCTCCCTGTATTTTCATGCTAACAAGGATGTGGCTACTTTGCTCTGGTTTAACAAAGTGTCCATCCTCTGGGAAGGAACTGGGAGAAGATGTGGGCAGAAAGTAGGGAACAGGGAGAAAAAGAGTCTTGCCATGACTGAGTTTGAGGCTTTCACTCATGGTGAGGGCAGGTGGAAAGTCATCTCAAGTCCTTCCATTATTAAAATGTAAGTCAGTATGAAAATCCTCAGAGGGTTCACTGTGTGAGGTGACGTGTTAGGTGGTGGGGGAACTATTTTGCCTTTCACCCACAGGAGGCTGCTCATGCCTTGACAGACCTCTTCACTCTCTTCAGACATGAAGGGTAGCAAAATATGCCACTCCAACATATGCCACTTTGAAGATTTTTTTTTTTTAATTTATTTATTTGAGACAGAGAGAACGAGAGAGAGAGAGCACATGAGAGGGGGGAGGGTCAGAGGGAGAAGCAGGTTCCTTGCCGAGCAGGGAGCCCGATGCGAGACTTGATCCAGGGACTGCAGGATCATGATCTGAGCCGAAGGCAGTCGCTTAACCAACTGAGCCACCCAGGTGCCCAAACATATGCCACTTTGATATAAGGGTTATTTTGACCTGAAAGCCATTGAGAATAAGTGGATAAAGAAAAGCTCTCCTCCCTCATCCTATTTGCCTAAAAGTGGGGCATACATTTGCAAAGGTGTCTCCCCTCCCTTCTATAACATGAAGAAGAGAAGTTGATCACTAGAGACAACTCTGGACCCTTATCATCCCAGAGATCATACCAGAGGAATCTACATAACATTCTTTGCTTCAACTGGCCCTTATCTGTCTTTTCACATATATTCGCCTTCCCATAATTTGCCAGCCCTAGAAGCTCAGAGTCCTTTGCTTTTGTTTTGTAACTTGTCCTTTTTTCTTCATGACAATATTGTTATTTTGTTAATGTGTTATATAAGCTCATGTTTTGACTACCCCTTGAGTCATCCATCACTGAATGCTCCCATGTGTATGCACGATGCACATTCATAAACTTCTGTTTTTTGCTCTCTTGTTAATCTGCGTTTTGTGACTCTATAATTTGTACGGCCCCAGACGGAGAACCAAAGATGGGTAGAAGAAAAAGGTTTTTTTCTCCACTACAGACATGGCCAATGAATGAAGATAATCTGGGCTTTGCTGGGAAAGTACAGGAGAAGGAGGGCACTGTTCCCCACAAATATGCTACCCAAACAACTTATGTCAACAAACTGGCCAACCTGCCCCCACGGCACACTCCAAAGGTATGAAATTGGAAGGTCCAGCATGCTCTTCCCTTAGACAGTCTTCATATTGCACTATTCCTGTGAGCCCGTTGGCATATCTGATTTCATCCTGATTCTGCTAAGTTTTGCTAGTGACCCAAGCATATTCTCCCTCATGTCTATCTTCACCTTAAGTTCCACCAGGACCTTGGTTTTTTGAGCAAATCATTCTGATGTGTTGTCAGCACCTTGCCACGGGCCTCCACAGATGAACACTCCATGCTGTTTGTCCAAGGCTGGGATCTCCTAATTCAAGAGTACAAACTGGACACCTCTTTCCTCTCATCTCTTCAGGATTAAATCCACATTGGTGAGGAAGTCTACACATTTACTACAAAGAGTATTAAATGTGGTCTTACGTCAGTTTCCCAAGGGTTTCTAGATTTGTTGAGCAAGTCTTACAATTTGCTTTGGGTCTCCTCTTCTTTCTCTTTCTACACCTCTCCTCTTCATCTTCCAGTTCCTGGGTTCCTCTTCTATGCCTCATCTTCTTATCATGTACTCATGTAGTGGGATGGCCTGTTCTGGCTTCAGGGCCCTACTGATTCCGGAGAACTCCTGGTCTTCGATTATAAACTTGCTTGAAGTACAGTTTTAAGTACTGAGTTTGTAGAGTTAAATGTCTATAAAAGACACGTTTCCCTCCAACAGGCTCTGCACAATGCTAACCATCCTACTAGTGTATGGAAATCTCTTCAAAGTTCTAGTGCTGTCTCTTGCTTCTATGTGAATTTCCTGTTATTTGGCACACTGGATTCTCTGTGTGACCAGCTTTCTTTGTGAGCTTTGAGGACTTTTTAAAGCCACTTTCGTGGGAAGAGCTGCTTGTTGCTTGGAGCTTGGAGCTTGGTTGTGGGCAGGCCCATGACACTTTTGGTATAAAAAAGACCTCCTGACAGTGGCAGCTCATGAGTATTGCTGCAGTCACTTCAAGGCCAAAGTTGTATGAACTGTTCTTTCTTATCTATTATCTCATTGTGTCCCAAATTCTCTTGTATAAAGCCTCAGTTCTAAGAGATGTTCCAAAAGTAAAAATGGCCTTGAGATGAAAGAAAATCTAGGTGAACTATAAACCAAATTCATGTCTTCAAGATTTGCAACATACATTAATTAATGCATTGAAAGCTCTGAGAAATCTTAAAGTTAATAAGCTTTCTTGATTTTGTTTCATTCAACATCTCCCAAACTTAGTTGATCCTGGGTCATCTTTTTTTCATGTAATATTTAATAATTTTCTATAGAAATTTGGTTACACAGAACATACTTTGAGAAATGTTATCTTACTGCTAAATTCATTTTACAGATAAGTCAACATGTAACCTCTAAGTGGTACAGGAGAGGTCAGCCCAGGGCTGTGTCCTCTTAGGGTCTCTGCTTCCTTCCCTGGGACTAGCACATAAGGGTTGGGGTTTAAGAAAGACTAATGAAAAGTCTTTCTTAAAAGACTTTCTGAAAAGCCAATCGCCTGGCTTTGCTGTGATAACCTAAACCAAAATAATCCCATTGATTGTGGTAACATTTATTTCTTATCCACACTATCTGTCAGCAGCTTCAGGTTGCCTGTCATGTCTTTATTCTAATTCCTTCTGATTCTGGGATCCAGACAATCCATTCTCACGGCAAAGGTAAAAATAGCAAGAAGGTAGTGGAAATTGCCTAAGATCTGCCTGATGACTTACTTACATCGCTTTAGGTCATATTTCATTGGCCAAAGCATATCACATGGCCTCATCCATTTCTGGGATTGGTTTTGTATTTATCCACTTCGTAATGAGCTGCGGTAACAAGTAACCCCCAAATCTCACTCATGTTTCACATGAGTTACCATGAATTAACTGCTGTGCCTGCTCTCCATGTATCTTCTCATTTCGTGATACATGCTAAAGGAGAAGCCATGCTCATGGCATTCTCATGGTGGACATATCATTCTCAGGGCAGGGGGAAAAGAACAAAATGATTGGGGGAAAGCCTTAATGCCTCTTGATCAAAGTGCATGATATGGACTAGTCCAACAGCAGTGGGAAGAGGATGGTATTGCCTTCCACAATGAGGAGGCATTGCCAGTTATATGACAACAGGTAAAAGAGCATAATCCATTTACAGGCACAGAGACAGGGAGCAATTGGAGACAGTAATTAATTGGGAATGATTTCAGTTGAAACTAGCAGAATAGGGGTGCCTGGGAAGGCATTTGCTTTCAGCTAAGGTCATGATCCCGGGGTCCTGGGATTGAGCCCCACATCGGGCTCCCTGTTCAGCGGGGATTCTGCTTCTCCCTCTCCCTCTGCCCCTACTTGTGCTCTCTTTCTCTCACTCTCTCTCTCTCTCAAATAAATAAAATCTTTAAAAAAAAAAAGAAAGTAGCAGAATATCCGACTGACAGTGCTTTGAACTGATTAGGGTTTATTTTTCTCATATAAAGGTAAGTCTAAAAGCAAATAGTTGTTAGTGTTAGATTTAGCTTCTCAACAATGCTATCAAGACTCATATTCTTTTTTTCCCCTTTCTATTAGACTATCCTTAATATGTTAGTCGTTAAAATTTATGCACATTGCCTCTTAATCACAAGCAGGCTGCATGGTTCCAAGCATCACATGCATATTGGAGAGAGAAAGAAAAAAAAAAATGGTTTTAATCCCATCCATTTCTTTTGTCAAGAATCCAAACACTTTTCCAGAAGTTCCATCCCTTACACCAAAGACATTTGTTTTCACATCATTGTGCAGCACTTGGCTCCCCTGAGTTGCAAGGGTAAATATTTAATGTTTATAGACTACAGTGAAGACAGGCAAAGGAGAATGGGGCTTGAATATTCGTTGAGTTAGCCAATCAATACTGCCTGCTGCAGAATATTATTAGATAGGATGGATATTTGAATCCGAACTTTTGTCATTGTTTACAACTGGGAACAAAAAGCAAATTTACATCCTTTGTTAGTGTAGTTGATTAGCTTTTCATTTGTTATGCACATAATTTCTTAAAAATGCTATTAAATCTCTCAAACAATCCAGCCTTACAGAATTTATATAGGTATATTTTGTTATTAAGGAGGTTATTGTTGTTTACGTAGTACCCTACATGTATAAGTCACACCTTCCCTAGGAGAGAAAAATGAAGTACAGTAATGAAATCACATGGAAGGATAGACTTTAGGTGAATAAAAACATTTGTTATTTTTCATTTGACTTGCTTTTATTTGTAAATGATTCATAATTCTTTCAAGAGGGCTCTTTTATGTTACTAAAAGAGAAATAATTGCGTTGCCTGATATGTTCCATAGAAGTCGGGACTCGTTTTCAATGGCAGAGACAACACATTCTTGTTTTGAGACAAATGTGTTATCAATGTCTCTCTGATGTTAAAATCCTGAACTTCTAAGAACAATCTGACTCACTTGTGTTAGTAGAGCATTTTAGAAAAGCCTAATGAAGAGAAGATATTTCTGTAACAACAACTTGGTCTCTGTTTTCTATACATCCAGAATAACTATGGGTTATGGAAGACACAGAAGGAAAAGACATCCCCTCCCCCTGCTCCTGGTACCATGTCCTTGCTCTAGAAGCCACCCAGACCACTGCTGGTGATTGGTGTTGAGACCGGAACGATCTTTACCATATTCAGAAGAAGCAGCCATGGGGCATCTGGAAGGAAGTCAGAAGAGTGGATTTATTTGCTAGGGTTGCTATAAAAAAGACTACAGACTGGGTGGCTTAAATAACAGGAATTTATTTCCTTACAGTTCTGGAGACTAGAATTCTGAAATCCAGATGGTGGCAGAATTGGTTTCTTTCAAGTCCTCTCTTCTTGGCTTGGAGGCACCTGCCTTCTTGCTGTGTCTTCACATGCTCACCCCTGTGTGTGACTGTGTCCTGATCTTTTCTTCTTATAGGGATCTTGGTCACGTTGGATTAGGACCCACCCAAATGGCTTCATTTTACCTAAATTACCTCTTTAAAAGCTCTATCTGGTGGGAGGTTGGGGAGGGGGAATAAAAATAAAAGTTCTATCTCTAAATACAATCACATTCTGGGGACTGGGGATTAGGGTTTCAGCATATGACACAATTCAGCCCATAAGAGAGAGTTACATATGAGTCTATTTTTAGGAGGTGTTCATTTCTCTATACACTGATATCCTATGTCCAAAATTGTATTTACTTCTGTGGCTACTGTTCAGTGAGTTTCTTTTTTTTTGCTGTTGCTTTTGGATCTGTTCCTACCTTTCCTTTGCTGATAGACATGCATCACAAGTGGCCACAGCATCTGCTAGACCAACATTATGCACACTAGTACACACACACACAGCCCACACATACACATACGCACATGGGCACACCACACGCACCCCACATGCACACCCCATATGCTGACCTCTTTTGTTAGCATCAGACATCCAAGGATGCAGGCCAGAGAATCTTTTGTCACCATGGCTGTCGACTCCATTTAATGGACAAAGAGCCCTAGTTACTCAGTCAGGCCAACGTTAGTTATCTGACTCAAGAGATGAAGACCCATATGATTTCACCAGACACTTGTCCTTTGTGGTTTTGTTTATTTATTTTTCTGATTTCGTACTTACAAGTAGTCAAATCACATCTATTTTTTTTTAGGATCATAATATTTTTGGAACTTGGGTAGAAAACTTCTACTTTGTGATTTTATTTCATCAACAAAGAAGGCTAGCATGAAACCTAATCCAGAGAACTTTGTGATTTTAAAATATGATAAAATTCATATCTATTTGACTAAGAAATAGGAAACCCATGTACCTGAAGTAACAACTTGAGCAAGTATCAACTCTCAGCTCTTGATATTCTCTTCCGTGCTTTATCACCATCACACTGGTTTGTGTATCTTTATTCCTTCAATGGAATGGAAATCAGGTTTCCAGAAAGCTTTCAGAAGTTCAAATTCTGTCTCGTTCAACAAAGCTGCCCTTGAGAATCTCCAGGCTTGGTTTATTTCTACAGAGAGATAGAAGGGTCTAGAAAGTAGCCATCTCAAATTTAAAAGGACAAGGAGTGTGTTCACTCTGCTAACATGAACTGTCTGTCGCCTCCCCTGAGAGGTGGGATCATCCAGAGATCTCAGGCAAAAAGCCTGCTCTATGCCAGGAAACGCAACCACCCATCCATTTCACCATTCCAGCTCAAAACCGGCTTTCTGAACTGTTTATTTCTGTATGCCACAGCAGATGTCCGTGGCCTTGAGCCTGGTTGCTTCTTACCTGACCACAGCATCCCATGGCAGCAGCACACATAGGGACTTTAGTGGGGATGCGGGTGTGAGAGCAATCAAAACACAGCTGAATTTCTAGCTTGTTCTTCTACTGGTCTTTCTTTTGTCTACTTTGATAGTTATAGCTGCTGTAACCCAAATAGGTCATTATGTTCAATGGGAGCTCGACCAGGGGCTGAAGACAGTTGATGGATCTACATGAACTTTTACAGTCAAATATGCAGGGCTCCAGAGAACAGACACGTCAAGCTGTGAAGAGCTGTAACGACCCACGTGTCTTACCAACCACTGAAGCAACCCCACTGGTTATGGATCTTTAATTAATTAATTAATTAATTAATTAATTAATTTCTGGTGTACTTCCCATGTTTTGAGAGACAGGCAAGGGTTGGACATAATTTCACGCCCAGGCCTAAGTTGTTTAGAGTGTTATTTAATGGAATGGATTCTGAGGCTGAGGAGAGATCTAGAATAGATTGGCGTGAGGCTTGCTTCTTTGCCGGAAGGGCTGCCTGCTTGTCATGGGCGAAGGGAGGGGAGGTATGAACGGACCCTGCAAATAACTGGACAATCATACCCTCACCTGAGGGGGGCGCTCACTTATTTTTAAAAAAGCAAAAAGACGTTTAAGTATTTTAATTTTTGAAACCCTCAAACTTCTAAGAGTTTTATATAATGAAAGCACAGCCTTACATTTGGACACTGAAATTAGTTCTATCATTTTTGGCAAATAAGGTAAAAAAAGAAAAAAAAAAACAACAGTACCTAAACACATTATGTAAGGTGGTTTTTGTTTTTGATTTTCGAGAGCATACATATATATCTTCTGATTGTATCCTTGGAACGAAATATTTCAAACATTTTGAATAGGTCTATTTTAAAGGATCCTAGTTTAAAGATCTAAACCTAGTTTTGCCAAGAAAAATACTGAAACATTTGGTTGGACATTTGCACCTACTCTTTCCATAGGAAGAAAACATAATATTGAATGAAACCATAATAAAGGGAATCCTGGGGAGGGGGAGGTGTGTTAGCAGAGAACAAATGTTTTTGTGTTCTTATAATTTGGTTCAAACGCAGGGCAAGAACCTAGACAATTCTAATAATAACATGACTTCTGAATCTTGTAATGGATTCTGAATTTTAGTCATTTCACATTTAAGTCTTCTAACAATAACAGTGAAAAACTTCTTATTGCATGATGGATTGCCCTGAAAGTGACCAGTTTGCTACTAGTTAGACGGACAAGAGAGTTGTGTTTGGCCATGGGTGTTTGCGGGTGACCTGGGTCTCGCTCAGATAGCAGCCAGCTCTCAGCAGGGCAGGAGCCACTGGGATGCCTGTACATAGAGCAGACATAATTTTTTTTTTTCCAAGAAGAGTTTTGGAATGTTAAGCTGTCATTCTAGTAATTGGTTTACCCACCAAAGTGTAGTCTATATCCTATAGCAAGAGTGCATGAGACTAGTCTAACATTTTAAAAATAAGTTAAATCGCTTTATATCCCTTCCTTAAAATACATCAATAAAACCTCTGTATTTTGATTTAAAAAATGCCCTTCCAATATTGATTAGTTCCCGATTTTAAGTACTCCTATAGAAAGCCAAAGTTGACTGTCCAAATGTTTGTAAATGCTTGCCAAATAAAATAGCTTTCATTGCAGTGTAATTGATGCTCATCTACTTTTGGAAAAAGCTTTAAAAAGAATTCAACTACTTACTATCACTAACAGACTAATGCAGTAATTAAATAAATAACTAATGAATAAATAAAAATTCTCACTACCGAGGTCCTTAATAAAATCCCTACTTGATAAAGCAAGAAACTATTAATTATTTTAGTCATTGTATCTTTTATTTTTAAGATGAAAGAGAAATATCACTTTAGAGATTATTTAAAACCAGGTTTGTACAACTCTCTCAAAGTTGGCAGTACAAAAAAAAGGGGAAACCAATTTCTTCTCCAAAGAAGGGTAGATGATGGCTAGGAGCACGATTTTTCCACAGGAATTGGAAAGAAACTACAAAGTCATCCAGAGAAGAAAGAGATAAATTAGACATGCTCTCATGTTCTGACCCTCACGCTGACTTACCTATCTGCACCTCGCTCCTCCTCCTCTTCTCTCAGGTTCAAGGACAATTTCCTCTCTAGTCCGCTAAATCCCACCCCTTCCACTCTCCAGGATCCTGCTGCATCGGGCAGACTTCTTTACTTACAGTGCCTCCTCTCTCCTGGCTCTTTCTTCACAGTCTAAATATAATAGGTTTCTCGTGCCATGAAAAAAAAATTCCTCCCTCCATTGGGTGCTTGCGTATTTGTCTCCCCGTGCTTTTTTTTTTTTTTTAAGATTTTATTTATTTGAGAAAACGAGCATGAGCGGGGGGAGGGGCAAAGGGAGAAGCAGACTCGCCAGATGCGGGGCTAGATCCCAGGACCTTGGGATTATTACCTGAGCCAAAGGCAGATGTTTAGCTGACTGAGCAACTCAGGTGCCCTTGTCTCCCTCTTTTTATAGCTAAGCTCCAAGAAAGCATGGTCTGCTCCGCCTTTCCTTCCCCTCCTGGCCCCTGCAGTAACCCTTTGCCGCTGTTTTCCTGTCTCCTTCTCCATGAGCCTTTCTGGGAAACATCACCAGGGACTTCCCAACACCAAGCCCAAACCGCACTTATTATTACTTTTTTAAATTAAATTCAATTAGCCAACATATCATTAGTTTCAGATGTAGTGTTTAATAATTCATCAGTTGCATATAATACCCAGAGCTCATCACAACATGTGCCCTCTTTAATGTCCATCATCCAGTTACCCCATTCCTTCCCCACCCACCTCCCCTCCAGCAACCCTCAGTTTGCTTCCTAGAGTTAAGAGTCTCTCATGGTTTTTCTCCCTCTCTGATGACTTCCCCTTCAGTTTTTCCTCCCTTCCCCTATGATGCTTTGTGCTGTTTCTTATATTCCACAAATGAGTGAAACCATATAATAACCTTTCTCTGACTGACTTATTTTGCTCAGCGTAATACCCTCCAGTTCCATCCACATCAATGTAAATGGTAAGTAGTCATCCTTTCTGATGGCTGAGTAATATTCCATTGTATGTATGTACCACATCTTCTTTATCCATTCATCTGTTGATGGACATCTCGACTCTTTCCAGTTGACTATTGTGGACATTGTTGCTGTGAACATTGGGGTGCAGGTGCCCTTTGGATCACTACATCTGTATCTTTGGGGTAAATACATTGTAGTGCAATTGCTAGGTCATACAGTAGCTCTATTTTTAAGCTCCATACTGTTTTCCAGAGTGGCTGCACCAACAGTGTAGGAGGCTCCCCCTTTCTTCGAATCCTCACCAACATTTGTTGTTTCCTGTCTTGTTAATTTTAGCCATTCTAACTGGTGTGGTATCTCATTGTGGTTTTGATTTGTATTTCCCTGATGCCAAGTGATGTGGAGCATTTTTTCATGTGTCTGTTGGCCATTTGGATGTCTTCTTTGGAGAAATGTCTGTTCATGTCTTCCGCCCATTTCTTGGCTGGATTATTTGTTTTTTGGGTGTTGAGTTGGATAAGTTCTTTATAGATTTTGGATACTAGCCCTTTATCTGATATGTCATTTGCAAATATCATCTCCCATTCCATAGGTTGCCTTTTAGTTTTGTTGACTGTTTCCTTTGCTGTGCAGAAGATTTTTATCTTGATGAAGTCCCAATAGTTCATTTTTGCTTTTGCTTCCCTTGCCTTTGGAGATGTGTCTCAGTTGCTGCAGCTGAAGTCAAAGAGGTTGTTGCCTGTGTTGTCCTCTAGGGTTTTGATGGACTCCTGTCTCACATTGAGGTCTTTCATCCATTTTGAGTTTATCTTTGTGTATGGGAACCCAACTTTTTAGCCGTCATTTTACTCTTTCTCTTCATAACATTTTTTAGACTACCTGTTTTCCTTAAACCTTGTTTCCCTTTTGGTTTCTAAGAAACTGGTTGTTCCTACCTCCTTTGCTTCTGACTGCTGCTTCTTTGCCTTCTCTCATGGCTGCTTTTCCTTAGAGAATGAGCCACATTCCCCATAGTGCTCTCCCTGGTTCCCTTGGCTTCTTGTTTACTGTCTCTCCCTGGTGGGCTTCCCTGTTGCCTTTATGTTGACCATTTCCTAACCACCTGAGCTCTAACAAGGCACGCCCATCTGCCTAGCTGACACATCCAACCCCACGTGGCCAGACGGAACTCGTCTCCTTGCCTCTCAAGCTGCACCTTTGCCCGGACTTCCTGCTTTGCTCTGTGGTGTCACCATTTGACGCCATCTCCTCAGTGAGAAACCTGATGGGATCCCTCACCTTCACCCACAACCCCTGAATAAAACAAGTGATCACAGGAACACAGCTGAGAGGTACCCAGGGCTTTGAAGTAAAACTTTGGCGGTGTGCATGGGAATAAGCGACTGAGTGAGTGAGATGCTGAGAAGACATGTTATTGTCTGGTTGTCCAACTGCCAACAGAGAAGGCACTTGTGAGGGAGGTATGCTGAACAAGCCTGTAGACAATTACAACTGATCTCATTTTCTGAGGTCTCATACCTTGGCTAGAGACTTGGTTCGCTCATATCAGAATTAAGAGTGTATAATTTGGAAACAGGACCATGTCTTGGAGCTCTCTGCTTCATGAGCATGACCAGGTTATGTGCACACGGGCTCATGGAAATGAGAGACTTGGCAGTGTGGA
>NC_138372.1:104954997-105000702 GCF_054177405.1 Leptonychotes weddellii | reverse complement strand
AATTATCATATGGTTTCACTCATATGTGGAACATAAGCAATAGCATGGAGGACCACAGGCGAAGGGAGGGAAATCTGAAGGGGGAGAAATCAGAGAGGGAGACAAACCATGAGAGACTCTGGACTCCGGGAAACAAACTGAGGGTTACAGAAGGGAGGAGGATGGGGGGGATGGGGTAACCGGGTGATGGGTATTAAGGAGGGCACATGTTGTGGTGAGCACTGGATGTTATGTGCAACTAATGAATCATTGACCACTACACCAAAAACTAATGATGTACTATATGCTGGCTAACTGAACATAATAATAAAAAAATACTAAAAAAAAAAAAAAGAACAAGATTCAGTGTGTTATCTTTCAGAAAGTCTCTGCTCCCTCACTCCTGCCTTAGATCCCCTACCAACACCTTTGCCCAGAGCACACTGCTTGTTGTCTTTCTGTCATATCATTGATAAAATCCCCTCTTTCCTCACATATTCCTCGAGTGCCCCCTCCCCCTACATGTTGGGCTCTATTCCGTGCGCGAGGGATTCAGCGATACAGGAAACATATTGCCCATCATTATGGAGATACATTCTCACAGGAGACAGATAACATAGATAGCATATCAGATGGTGATAAATGTAACAAAAGAAAATTGAGTTGGTCAAGAATGGTAGGGAGCGGGTGCCTGGGTGGCTCAGTCGGTTAAGCGTCTGCCTTCAGCTCAGGTCATGATCCCAGGGTCCTGGGATGCAGTCCCTCGTCGGGGTCCCCACTCAGCAGGGAGCCTGCTTCTCCCTCTCCCTCTGCCTGCTTCTCCCCCTGCTTGTGCTCTCTCCCTCTCTCTCTTAAATAAATAAATAAAATCTTAAAAAAAAAAAAAAAGAATGGTAGAGAGGGTTAGGGTTTCAGATGGTTCAGATGGCCTGTCAGGGAACAAACTGCCGTTTGGATAGAGACCTTGTAACATAATGATGGGTCCACAAACCAACTATGTCCTTGGAGGGAGGGTGTAGGTCCTCCTCTCCATCTCTGCAACCTCAGCATCCAGCAAGGTTTGCAACAGAAAATGCTCGTTAAATGGTGTTGAATGAATGGATTTCCCAGTGAAACTCTCATAACTTGGGTTTGGGCAGCAGCAAGGGGGTGAGCTGGGAGAGCATGGGTCTTGACAGGTGAAGGAGACCCACTGGCTGCAGGGGCAAGGCCAGGAGGCAAGGACCACCCGAGGTTCAGTTCTGGTAATAGTCAGTGTCATGTTTCCTGGCAAGGAGAAGAGTCAAGACTTGCTCTCAGTCAGGGTTGCTTCATAAGGCTGAGCAGGTTGTGCACTGAAAAACTCTAGGAGGGTATCAGACAAAGTCGATATATATATTTGCTACAAAAGTCTTCCAGCAGATGACAGTAAACATCCTGTGGTGACACCACATAAAGTCACTATGGAGATTCAGTGCCAGTGTTCCTCCGAGGGTGGCTTTTAGGTTCAGTTTCATGCCTTAAACTTTACTATTTGTCATGATTTCTGCTTTCGGCTTTGTTAATTTGCCAAGTTAGAATTGCTACGGGAGGCTCTGCCCTCTGTGAGGACCAGTACCTGCTTGACTGCTTCTGACTCCACAGCTCCAGAGCACAGCAAGGCACAGCTGGGTCCCCATGGCCACAGGTGCAATTTCCAGGGTCCTTTTCTAATTCTTTAGCTCAGCCGGCCTGGGGAGAGGAAGTGGACCAGCAGCCTCCACCTTCTCTCTCACCTCAATTCCTGTCCATCTAAAACCTGTTCCTTAGACACCACTGAACTGCTAGCCGGACCCCTAAATTTACAGCCTGACTTTCTTTGCTCACAATTAGACTTGGGAGCCCATGCCCCCAAGAATGTCATGCGGGCGTCTGTTGCCTGCCATCCTCACTCCACTCCCTACAGAATGCCTTAAAACAGGCAGCACTTTTCCTAGTTCTGCTAATTATCCAGCTAGCGTAGCAGTCTGTTCTAGGATTATAGCTCTGTACTGAACCAAACCCCGTCTCTGCTAGGAGGCCTCTCTGCTGGTCTCACCTTGAGAGCCTGGGGCCCTGACCCATTTCTCAACCCAATGCTTGGGGCCCTGCTACCATGGACAGTCTCCCAATGACTTGGTCTTCTTGCCTGCTGCTGGGACCACTGCAGGCTCAGAGGTGCCTTTGTGTGAATTAGGAAACAGCATTATGCAGAAATAAACGTATCTTTGGATATATATGTATATATCCTTATATATAATGTAATATACATGAGATATATGCTATACATAATATATTTTCTTCTGGTTTATTTTATGGTTATGTAAATATTAAGAATGTGTACTTAATAAATGTTTGCAGAATTAAGGTCATTTATATGTGCTGTTTTTGAGCTTTTAATGAACATGGCTCAGTATTTCTTTCAACATCAAATATTCATTGACCATGTGCTTTTACAATAGATGCATAAGATCCCATTGTAAGGAGGACATACCACAACTTAATTAACCAATACCTAATTACTGGTCATTTGGGTTTTACTTTTTTGTTATTATGCTAAGAGTATGATTCCGCTGTGTAGACATTTGACTGCATTTCTGTCATGAAATTGTTATTTTAATCAAACTTCAACACTAGTCAGTCTTTGGAAACAGATATGTCCTCTTTGGTTCTGACTAAAAAAGCTTTTTTAACTGTATGGTATGATTTTTTGTGTTTTGTGTTCTATTATTTTTGTGTTTGACTAAGTTTAGATTTTTATTTCTTTATCAGCATAATGGAATAAAACAGTCAAGAACAAAGAATGTGCTTTACTTTGTTTTGCAAACGATATTCATCTATATGAACACACACATACTAAGCCCCATTAGGGACTGGTTCAGAAAGTGAGGAGGGTCCCACAAGAAGCTTGGGGTGAGGGGAATTCTGAAGGTGGGCACTATGGTCCTAGTGATGGAGTTACTGGTAATCCTATTCTGCCTCCCAAGAACTAGTGTTATCATTTTTTCTAGTCTTCAGGACTAAAAAATATCTTCTCCCCAGTCAACTGTAATGTGTCAGTTCCTTAGCTCAGCGTGCTTTACTGAGTCCTCCTGGAATGTCAGGAGGATGGGAGAATGGGAGGAGGTGCTCCTTATGGGTTGACTTGTGTGCCCCCCACAAAGACACATTGAAGTCTTACCCCCAGTGACTTTGAATGTGACCTTATGTGGAAATAGGGTCTCTCTAGAGGTAGTGAAGTTAGAAGGAGGTCATTAGGCCAGGCCCAAACTCATTATGATGGGTTTGGACACAGAGATAGGCACAGTGGGAGGGCTGTGTGAAGACCCAGAGAGCAGAGAGCCATGAAGACTGGAGTATTTTTCTCAACATTAAATATTGTCATAGCAAAGGCACAGTTGGGCTAGCAGAAGCTGGAAGAAGCAGGGAAGGGTCCTCCCTCTGTAGGTTTCAGAAGGAGCATGGCTCTACCAACACCTTGATTTCAGACATCCAGCCTCCAGAATTGTGGCATGATACATTTCTGCTGTTTTAAGCCACCTAGCACGTGGTACTTTGTTAAGGCAACCCCAGGAAACTAATAGAATGCTTACATGTTATGACTAAAAGACACCAACAAATATTTCACCAGGAGGTTTCAGACCTTAGTATTTATTAGAATTCAGTTGCCAGATCAATCATGCATTCATTCATCCCTTCTTGACAAATGCTTATTTAATATCAATTAGTTCCCTCATATCTCAATTTCTTTTTTTAAAATTTTATTTATTTATGGGGTACCTGGGGGTCTCAGTGGGTTAAGTGTCTGCCTTTGGCTCAGGTCATGATCTCAGGGTCCGGGGATTGAGTCCCGCATTGGGTTCCCTGCTCAGCGGGGAGTCTGCTTGTCCTTCTCCCTCAGCCCTTTCCCCAGCTCGTGCTCTCCCTCCCTCTGTCTCTCTCTCAAATTTAGCGGGGGAAGGGGCAGAGGAGAGGGACAAGCAGACTCCCCACTGAGCAGGGAACCTGATGCGGGGCTCAATCCCAGGACCCTGAGATCATGACCTGAGCCAAAGGCAGACACTTAACCCACTGAGCCACCCATGTGCCCTTCATATCTCAATTTCAAATGAACCAATGCCACTGATACCTTTTGAATATCTTTCTCAGTAGTAGTACCACGTTTCAGGGATAATTCTTCCCCAACTCCCCACGCCTGTAACTGAAGAGCCAAATAAAATATTCCTACAGGGAAGCCTGACTCTGTTAGTCCTCTTTTCTCTCACTTCCTTGCCATTCCACATGTCATTTGATGATGTGTGACTTTGTATTATTTGATGGTTCTGTCCATTTATCTCATCTGCTTAACTCCATGATATTTTGTTTGAGCCTGCTGAGGTTGATCAATTAAATATACTTCCACCCAGAGCAGTCTCTACTTCCTTTTTCACATCTCTTGTTTGACAGGTAGGAGAAATAAGTTCACTAATTCATCCTAGAGCACAGCATTTAAGCAAATATATCACTTTCTCTAATTTATGCAGAAGGGGTTTACCCCTTGACAGTTGTAACCAGAATCTCTTCTATATTCCAACAAGGTCTAGCATGGAGATGAATACACAGTATTGGCCTAATAAATATTTCACAGTAAAATATCTGTGATTTCTGTGTCCCTGTTTGGTTTAGACAGAACAGGGCTGGACTCCTTGACAAAGCTGATGTCTATCCAACCCTTTGTTTTGTCCCTGAAAATTTATCATTTTATTTAGGAGATTTTGGTTAGCACTGTTATCATGATCCTCTGGAATCATGGCAGCAGTGGAGAATCAGCAAAAACCCTAAAGGGTGGTGTTGACAAGTTGGTTAAGAGGAAGACCTTGAGATTCAATTTCCAACTCTCGTGCCTATGAGCTGTGTGTGACATGGGGGAAAGTAGTTAATCCTGCCAACCCAGACGTGCTATCTGTAAAAGGAGAATAATAATACTGGCCTCAGGTAGTTCTGAGTATTCTCTGAGAGAGAGAGAACATGCACATGAAGTTTCACCAGCACAGTAACTGGTACATAGTGAGAGCACACTATTATTACTAAGGAGAAGGCAGCAACATCTAGGAGTTATTGGATGCTCTGGCCATTGCTGGGCTAGAGTCACATATGGGTCTGGAGCTGTAGTTGCACCTTATGTGCTCTGAAGAATGCAAAATCCCCATAGCTTTTTCCCATTTTTAACCTTTTTTTTTTTTTTTTAGCAAGAGAAATCAAGCTGGGGTGGGGGGAGAGGGGGCATGGGGAGAGAGAGAATCTGAAGCAGGCTCCATGGCCAGTGCAGAGCCTGACATGCTGGGGCTCAATCTCACAACCTCAAGATCATGACCTGAGCTGAAATCAAGAGTCTGAAGCTTAACCCACTAAGCCACCCAGGCTCCCCTAACCTTTCCTTTTTTATTCACCTTAACCTGTCTTTTATCCCCTGCCCTCTCCCCTGCCTCCGCTCCCAGGAAGTTGGCAAAAGGTCACAAGATAAGATCTGATGCGACCAGTACCCCTCTTTCTTTTCCTCCACCACCATCAACACTTTTATACTAATTGTAATTTTCATCAAACTCATCTGTCCGTGATATTGGAGGTTTTGTATATAGACATCACCTTCAATGGAATGAAACATTTTCAATAACTATAAGAGAAGTACTTGCGTTTCTTTAACCCTTCCCCGGGGGCTGACTGGAGGTTCTCAGAGGCAAAGTTTATGGAATATAAGAAAATCAGTCCTGGGGCAGAAAAGCCTTATGGAACCTCGGGAAGCACCAAAACAGCACACAAGTTATGGAACAGAAGAGCACTGTAATGGAGAGTTGTTTATTATGTCAGACAGCATCAGGTTTCCAATGATTTTGTAGGAAAGGAAATCAGAGCAATGAGTTTCAATTAAATTACGAACACGACATCTCCCTCAACCATGCTAATAGAAAATCCTAATGTTGATCCTGGTATAACCTCTAAATTTTTAAACATTAATGCTTTTCATTACTCATAATCACCATTAAAACTTGAGCACTATCCATAAAACTCGTCTTTATTTTCCGATGCCAAAACCTAAAGTGAGAGCAGTTGAAGTTTCTAAATGTAATAAAATGCCAGGCAGAACTATGCGGCTATAGAAATATTCATTTTCATAGACTTTCAGCTCTCTGGGGGCTATTGGTAGTCAATTTTCTTTACTCATATGGCTTCATTTATTAGTATAATCTTGTAATGTTAGTTAGACATTTCTGTAAATAGTTCCATTCATTACTACGCCTTATAACATTAGAGCATTTCTGTTGATACTATATGATCCTGCAACTGGTTTTCAACCTGCTGTTATGTTTCAAAGACTCCTGATATTCTTTTCCTTCAACAAATCTTTTAAAACTTTCAATGCAAGTGGCTACAAAGCCTGGGAGATGGAAATGTAATAACACCAGCCTCCCAGGGCAAGCAGTGAAACTGTAGCCTGACCGGAAGTAAGTTGCTCTGCGGTTCTGGCCACAGGCTTCCCTCAGCTCCACTGCAATGGAGGTGACCCAGGTGAAGAGCTCCCGACATGAATAATCCAACCCTCAAGGGCTAGACAGAGATGCCAAAACTCAGTTTCTTGACCTCTGCCAAGATTTTGTCTCAGAAGTGAAAGCCTGTATGGCTATCTAGCAGACATTCTATTACTGGATGCCATTTAGTTTACCTTTGAACAGCGGTTGATCTTCTTTGCCTCAGAAAATAGCATCTGATATTAGTCTTTCTCTGTTTTACAGCAAAGTTTCCAACTGTCTTTGATTTTTAAGGCCAATGTTTGGAAATGACTTCTGGCTTCCCCTCTTCCCAGTTCCCAATAAAATGCTTAGGAACTAACAGAAAATAACATGAAAACTCAGAATTCCAAAAAAAATTAAGACAAGCAGAATATTCAACAATAAGGCAAATGGAGACAGATAATTTAAAAAATTAAATCAAGCTGTGTGCTACACTTAGCCTCATGAAACAAAGAAGATTTGCCTTTCTCACCAGAACTAGAAATATGATTCCTCTCTTCCCTCAGTGACTGCTTCTGCCTCAGAAACCCTGGCAGGGTTTGGGGTACATAAGTAGCAACACCAACAAACAAACAAAAACAAAACAAACATGAAATACATCAACTATGGATGGCAGAACATTGTCATCCATCTTCCCACCCAGCATCTGCTTTTGCCATCCTCCCTGATTCAGCGATATAGGATATTTAGATGGGTGGGTACCTTTTTTTGAGAACTGGGGTTCTCACATGCAAAGAACTGTAGCAAGACCAATTCAAGAAAAGCCTAGCCAGTAGAAGGAGTATAGGCAAGGAAGTGAATTTTTCTCCTCTATTTCACCAGAGTATAGGCAAGCCTAGGCAAAGAATCTATTCTTTTTTTTTTAAATTTTTTATTGTTATGTTAATCACCATACATTACATCATTAGTTTTAGATGTAGTGTTCCATGATTCATTGTTTGTGCATAACACCCAGTGCTCCATGCAGAATATGCCCTCTTTAATACCCATCACCAGGCTAACCCATCCTCCCACCCTCTTCCCCTCTAGAACCCTCAGTTTGTTTTTCAGAGCCCATCATCTCTCATGGTTCGTCTCCCCTCTGATTTCCCCCCCTTCATTCTTCCCCTCCTGCTATCTTCTTCTTTTTTTTTTTTCTTAACATACATTGCATTATTTGTTTCAGAGGTACAGATCTGAGATTCAACAGTCTTGCACAATTCACAGTGCTTACCAGAGCACATACCCTCCCCAGTGTCTATCACCCAGTCACGCCATCCCTCCCACCCCACCCCCCACTCCAGCAACCCTCAGTTTGTTTCCTGAGATTAAGAATTCCTCATATCAGTGAGGTCATATGATACATGTCTTTCTCTTTTTGACTTATTTCGCTCAGCATAATACCCTCCAGTTCCATCCACGTCATTGCAAATGGCAAGATCTCATTCCTTTTGATGGCTGCATAATATTCCATTGTATATATATACCACATCTTCTTTATCCAAAAGAATCTATTCTTTAAGGAAGGTGTCAGTGACCTATAAGTGTGAATGTCAAAGCAATTTTCTATAAGAAATAATGGAAAAGGAGTGGATTAGGGAATTTGTATTTAGAGTTGGGGAGCAATGAGAATGTTTTGATATTACTCATATTGTAACCTCCATTACTGGAGTGAGTGATGATGAATGAGGAACAGAGGTGGGAAAGAGCAGGAGGAGAAGCTCAGAGAGGGTTTTCCACAAAGGTGATAAAGGTATTACTAAAAGTGTGTCAGATCTCTCACCACTGCTAGACAGTAATATCACACAGACTATCCTCAAGATATTCTGCTTTTTCACTTAAAAAAATGCAATGAAACAAAAGACTTTGAAAACATCACATGCGTTCCATACATTGTGGCATAACAACTAAATTACAAAGAAATGGCCGCTCTCACTGGCCGCCCAGTTCACACTAATGTATTGATCCCTATATGGTGACACCATTCTAATCAGAAAGCACAGAGGTTAATACAAGTTCTAGCTAGAAAGTAGCAGCTGCTCCAAGAGCATGCAAAGCAAATGGACCAAATGGAAAGAGTGGAGGTTCTTTTTCGGAGCAGCACTGGATGAACTTAGCTGGAAATGGCATGAATTAACCCTGGCAGTGGGGCCAAGGCAAATCTATACACTGGCCAAATCTCTCCAGTAAGAAAAAAAAATCCTTCACCTTTTTTGGCACTTAAGAATAGAAAGCACTATCCTAAATGCTCAGTGGGGCAGCAAATATCCTAAAATGTGTTATTGTGAGAACCATAAGAACATATAGAATATCTCCTAAATGAATATCCATCCATAGAAAGAAAGAAAAAATTACCTCTATGAAACAGGTGCAAAAACAATAAGAAAATGGGTTGTACTAATTGTGATTCTTTCTGTTGCAATGGACAGAAAACCCAATAAGATGTGGCATTAACAACAAGGGAATGAACTAGCTCCCCAAAGTGAAACGTCTAGGAATATACAGGCTTTAGATGCTGCTGTATAGAGGGGCCCAAACAGTGATTTCACAAAAAGATTTCTCACTGTCTGTATGCTTAAGAGAACCATCTTCCTCCCTGTGGGTTCTATCCTCAGAAAATCTCCTTTTCTGTAGAAGGATGGCTGCAAAAGCTCCAGTTATACCTTTCAGGTTCTGTATCCATGGAAACAGTGCAGCTCCTCTCACCCATCACATTCTCTTGTAGAGTCATTGGCTGGTCGGGTCAGGTGCCTTCCTGGAATCAGTTGCTGGGGCTGAAGCTGATTTCACTGACTGGCTTCCGCCCAGGACTTTTCAGGTCACAAAAACTAAAGTGAATCTCCAAGGTAAACTAGGAGCTTCTGCTTGGAACAGGGAAAATCAAAACTGGGAAGGCAAACATCAGAGATCCACTACTTACAGTGAGATTAATATGAAACAGCATGATAAAATTCATAAAAATATAAAATTGAAATAGAATTGATTGGCATGCATAAGGACCACAAAGAATTAGTAGAATAACAGATTCAAAACCTGCATCAGAACTAATTAGAGAAGAAGAAATGAAACGGTACAAATATTAAAATTTCATATGGAGAAAAAAAATTTAAGAAAACCTTCCAGAGAGCAAAGGCATAGGCAAAGAAGAAACTAAAATTGTAAAAGGCAGAAAAAAGAAATCTAACCTAAAAATTACATATTAGAGGGATACCTGGGTACCTGGGTAGTCAGTCAGTCATCCGGTGATGACTTTTTAGATATAACACCAAAGGAATGATCCATGAAAGAAGTAATTAATAAGCTGCACTTCATTAAAATGAAAAACTTCTGCTCTGTGAAAGACAATGTCAAGAGAATGAGAAGAAAAGGGAGAAAAGATTTGCAAAAGAGACATCTGATAAAGGCCTATTATCTAAAATACAGAAAGAACTCTTAGCAAAACAAACAAACAAAAAAACTCAATAATAAAAAAATGGACAGCTCAACTAAGTTATAGGTCAAAGACCTTAACAGACACCTCACTGAAGAAGATACACAGATGGAAAATAAATGTATGAAAATTCTCCATATCATGTTATCAGGGAAATGCTAATTAAAATGACAATAAGATACTACAACACACCTATTAGGCCAAAATTCAGAACACTAATAACAGCAAGTGCCAAGAAGGATGTGGAGCAAGAGGAACTCTCCTTCATTGCTGGTAGGAATCCAAAATGGTACAGACACTTTGGAAGACATTCTGGCAGTTTCTTACAAAACTAATCATATCCTTACCATATGATCCAGCAATTGTACTCCTTGGTGTGTAACCAAGGAGTTCAAAATTTATGTCCATATAAACACCCGCACACGGATGTTTATGGGAGCTTTATTCATAATTGCCAAACCTTGGAAGCAACCAAGATGTCCTTCAATAGGTGAATGGATAAATACTCTGTGATACATCCAGACAGTGGAATACTATTAAAGACTAAGAAGAAATGAGCTCTTAAGCTATGAAAAGACATGGAGGAAACTGAAATGTGTATTAATAAGTGAAAGAAGCCAATCTGAAAAGGCTACATACTACATGATTCCAACTATATGAAATTCTGGAAAAGGCAAAATTATAGAGACAGTAAAATGATTCTATGCATTGGAGTGGGGGTAATGGATGACTAGGCAGAACACAGAGGATTTTTAGGGCAGTGAAAATACTCTGCAGAATACTAGTGATGGATGCATGCTATTATACATGTGTCCAAACTCACAGAATGTACAATACCAAGAGTAAACCCTAAGGCAAACTCCAGACTATGGATGATTATATTGTAAGTTCATCAATTGTAACAAATGAACCACTTTGGTGGGAGATGTGGATAATGGGAAAGGAAGTATATGGGAAACCTCTACTTTTCTCTCAATTTTGATATGAACCTAAAACACCTCTAAAAAATAAAGTCTTTAAGATAATTCTAGGTATTCCTGAGTAATAATCCAGAATAATTGGAATAGAAGCTATAATTGTGCATAATTGAAAAATACTTCCTAGACATTAAGAAGAAAAAAATGTGTATTTAGGTCAAAGCCCTTTTTGGTTCACGAGCTATTAATGAAAAACAACTATACCTACATATTCTCCAGCTGAAATTGCCAATTACCAACAAAAAGAAAAATTCAAAAATTATTCAGAAAGAAAAAATCGACTATCTTCAGAGAAATAAATATAATTCTGACCAGATTATTAGCTTTCAGAAAATAATGGAATCTGTATTATCTCCAGAATTTTAAAGGAGCAATCTTGTGACCCAGGAATTTTATAATCAGCTAAATTGTTATTTCTATAATGGAGAGAACAGACATGACTGTAATAAGAAGGTATGATATTCGCCTGCATATATTAAAATAAAAATTACTTATAATTCAGCCAACTGAGAGCTATATCAAAAAAAAATCATAGAGTGAAGATGTAATGATATGTGCTATGGACTGAATGTTTGTGTCCTCCTAAAATCCAGATGTTGTCCTAATCCCCAGTGTGATGGTATTTGGAGGTGAGGTGTCAGTTGGAAGATAATGGGGTTTGGATGAGATCATGCAGGTAGAGTCCCCTTGATGGGACTGGTGCCCTTGTTAGGGGATGGAGAGACCAGAGCTCTCTCTGTCTACCACGTGAGGATACAGCAGGGAAACAGACGTCTGTAAACCAAGATGATGGCTCTCATCACGTGACCATATGGCACCCTCATCTCAAACTTCAAGCCTCTGGAACTGTGAGAAAAAAATGTTTATTATTTAAGCCACACAGTTTATAGTATTATGTTATAGCAGCCCAAACTAAGGTAGTTTGTAAAGGTTAATGGTGAGAACTGGAAACTTTGCAGTCTAGAGTCAAATCTAATTAGTCAAAAATATGGTTACAAATATTAATGTAACTGTGCAAATAACTAATGAAAAATGATATGTGCATGCTTTATAATAATAAATTAATAACATTAACTTGGGTTTTGTACTTCATGCTACACTAACAAAGACAAAGTGTTAGGGAAAATTAAAAAAACAGTAAAAATATACATGTCTTAAATTGGGGAAGTCTAAAGTAATAAACAGTTGTATTAAAATAGAACGTGTAATTTCTAAAACTAAGAAAGAACTAAGAAATGACAGCCTAAATTTATACAGCAAAAGACTAAAAACAAAAGTAAGGCAGTGAAGCATGAAAATGACAAAATTAAGAAGATTTAAGACAGCATATTATTTCTGTCAATATATTTAACATGTTCATTTCTTCTAATAAAAGTAGAGGTCCTCATATTGCATTGCAAACAAAACTAAATGCTGATTACAGAAACAAATAGGAGTGCTGTCAACAAAATTGTAAAATTTGGAGAGTTCCAAGCTCTTATCCCCCCATGGAAACATTAAAAAATTAGCAGAAACTGTCAGAACCAACTTTGGTCAGAATGCTAGAGAAGAGTCAAAGGTTTACAATAGTCAAATAAACACTGAACCAGGAAAAAGGCAACTTCCAGATGTTAGAAAAGCTTTATGGCATTTTTCCTTGCCCTTATTGCACCCCCTACCTTGCACAATGGTAGCCTTGAAGAGAAAAGCCCATGTTCCCAGAGTGGGATCTCGGTCTCTGGTTCTAGGCAGAGCAGAGCTGATCTTATTTGTGAATTATTGGGTATGTCTGTTCTAAGTTGTCTGGGGACTGTTGAAGCAGTGCTGATCTTTGTGTCACCCAACTAGTAACTCAGGCCGGAAGTGTGGCAGGCACTGGGCAAACACACTGCAAACCAAACTAACAACACACAAATCCCTGAAACAAAATATTACGGTTAAAACATACAACAGACTTCTTAAGGATGCTTAAGGAGCAAAAGCTGGGAGAATTTCTTTGAAAAATTAGGACATGCAAAAGCATTTATGTATATGGAGGAATTTAGAAGGCTATGTGCACTCCCAGAGTGAGACACATGCTTAGAAATTATCTAAGAAGACTCTAAGCTTTCCTGTAGGGCTCAACAAAATCTTGGTTTCGGTGACTATATAAAATAAGTAATAGAGTCATTGCAGGAATAATTTGGGAAAGTCACTAAATAAATGGACAATTACAGCCTTTAATAACCAAAACCCCAGCAAACTCTGGGTGAGGGAGAAAATCTGATTCCCAGAGTTAACTTACCATTTTTTGACAACATAAAAGGAGTGCTCGCTTCGGCAGCACATAAAAGGAAAGAGGATGAAGTGATACAGCAGCAAATATTTGTATGTTATTTAAGGTAAGTTGGTATCAATTCAAAGTAGATGTCAACAGTTGAGGATGTTAAATGTGATCTCCATGATAAACACAGAGAAAATATCTACACACCACATGCAAAAGGTAATGAGAAGGGAATAAAAGTTGTTCATAACCAAAAAAACCCCTTAAAAATCAACTTTTAAATATAAAAGGCGTAATAGAGGAAATTAGGGACAAAATAATTATAAAACATATGGAAAAAAATAGTAAAGTGGCAGAAATACGTCCTTCCTTATCACTAATAACTTTAATTCTAAATAGATTAAACTCTTCAATAGAAAGGTAGAAACTGGCAACATGGATAAATAAAACAAAAGCAAAGCAAACAAAAAAGCCATAATCTTACTATATGTTGTTTACAAGAGATTCCTTTTAGATCCAAAGTCAAACTGATTGAAAGTGAAAGGAGAGAAAAAGATAGTCAAAACAAATAATTCTTCTCAAGTGCACATGGAACACATCTCCATGATATACTATATACTAGGCCATAAAACAAGTCTCAATAAATTTTAAAAAAACTGAAGTCATACAATGTATCTTTTCTCACTACAGTGAAATGAAGCTAGAAATCAATAAGCAAAAGGAAAACTAAAAAATTTAAACTTGTGGACAATAGACTCTTTTTTTTATTATGTCAGTGAGCCAGCATATAGTACATCATTAGTTTTTGATGTAGTGTCCAACGATTCATTAGTTGTGTATAATACCCAGTGCTCAAAAATCCTAGAGGAAAACATAAGCAGTAACCTCTTCAACATTGGCCACAGCGACTTCTTCTTCCGAGACACATCTCTAAAGGCAAGGGAAACAAAAGCAAAAATGAACTTTGGGGACTTCATCAAGATAAAAAGCTTTTGCACAGTAAGGGAAACAGTAAGAGGCAATCCACAGAATGAGAGAAGGTATTTGCAAATGACATTTCAGATAAAGGGGTGGTATCCAAGATCTATAAAGAACTTATCAAACTAAACAATAGACTCTTAAACAACCAGTGAGTCAAAGAAGAAATTACACAGGGAGTTAGAAGATAGAAAAATGAAACAAACAAACAAAACTACAATATACCAAAACTTATGGGGTGTAGTGAAAGCAGTGTTCAGAGGAAAATTTATAGCTCGAAATATCTACATGGAAGAAGAAGATCTCAAATAAACTAGAAAAGGAAGAACAAACTAAACTCAAAGCTATCAGAAGGAAGTAAAAAGAATAAAGCAGAAAAAAATAAAGGAGAGTAGAAAAACAATAAAGAGATTCAACAAAACCAAAAGTTGGCCATTTGAAAAGATCAGCAAAATTGATAAACATTCAGCTATACTGACAAAGAAATGGAGTATACAGATAAGTAAAAATACAAATGAAAATGGGGACATTAGTACTGACCTTTCAGAAATAAAAAGGATTATAAGAGAATACTCTGAACAACTGTATGTCAACAAATTCAACCCAGATGAAATCCACAAGTTCTAGAAACACACAAATTACCTACACTGATGCAATGGTTAATAGAAAATCTCAATAGATCTATAATACATAAAGAGATTGAATTAGCATCAAAATCCTCCTACCAGAGAGATGTCTAGGACCAGATGGCTTCAGTGATAAATGCTACCAAATACTAAAGAATATTTAACACTAATTCTTCTCAAACTTTTCCAAAAAAATGGAAGAGAAAGGAACACTTTCTAAAACTAATTTTATGAGGCCAGTATTACCCTGATACCAAACCAGATAAAGACATTATAAGAAAAAATAGAGACCAGAATCCCTTATGATTATAGATGCAAAATCCTCAAGAAAATACTAGCAAAATGAATTCAACCAAGTTGTAGAGTACTAGATTAACACACAAAATTTATTTGTGTTTCTATTACCTGGAATAAAGAATCAAAAAAGAAATAAAGAAAGAAATTATATGTATAATAGCATCTAAGATATATATAAAAAAACTAAGAATAAATTTAATCAAGTAAGTGAAAGACCTGTATACTGAAATATACAAAGCATTGTTTAGAGAAGTAAAGACCTAAATAAATGTAAAGATTCCCAGTGTTCATGGGTGGAAAGACTTAATATTGTTAAGACGTCAGTACTACTCAAAGTAATCTATAGATTAAATGTAATCCTTATTAAAATTCCAACAGCCTTTATTTTATTTTATTTTATTTTTTTTTTAGAAATGGAAAAGCCCAAGTGAACATTAACATGTTTTCTGTGTTTGTAGATTTTCCTATTCTGGACTTTCATATTAACAGAACCATTTAATATGTGATCTTTTGTGACTGGCTTCTTGTGAAGTTGTAAAATATTAAATCTTAGGAGACTGGGGTGAATTAAGAAAATATATTTTATCCCAATAGTGACCACTTATAGATATTGCTATGTACTTTAGCTAAAAAGCCAATTTTAGAAAGTTAAAATGACATATTAAAATGTACCATATCAATAATTGCATTAATATAAATGGACTAAAAATCCAATTAAAAAGCAGAATTGTCATACTGTATGAAAAAGCAAGATCCATTTAGATGCTATCTTCAAAAGACAGTCTAAATACAAAGAAAAAGAAAGATAAATTTAAAAATATGGAAAAATGTATCTTGAAAACAATTGCTTATAAGGAAACTTGGATGGCCATACTAATAATAAGCAAATATACTTCAAGACAATAAGTGTTACTGAAGATGGAGGGATATTTCCTAATGATGCAGTTTAATCATGAGGCCAAAACAATCATAAATGTGCAAGCATCAAATAAAACAGCTTTAAAACATATGAAGTAAAGTTTACATATCTAAAGCAAGACAGCAGATAAATCCACAAACATGTTTAAAGATTTTCATATACTTTCCTTGGTAATTACTAGAGTAATTAGATGAAAACTTAAAACAATATAAAAGTTCTAAACAACACTAGAGCCCACCTGTCCTAATGAACATCTAACTATAGAATGCTACCCATAATACCTGCAAAATCCACGTTCTTTCTTTGAACATGGAATGTTCCAGAAACAAGGTATAACACAAAGTTTAACAAAATATGTTTTCTGACCACAGTGGTTTTAATTATAAATCAGTAACAATACAATTTTTTAAGAAGTCCAAATATTTGGAAATTAAACAATACACTACAAATAAGTCATAGGTTAAAAAAAAAAGAAAAATTAGAAATTATTTTGAATTAAACTATATTGAAAATACAAAATAGAAGCCTTTTAAAACTGTGGGGCTCATCTAAGGAGTGCTTAGAAATTTATAGCTTGGAATACATATAGAAAAAAGAAAGATTCAAATGGGTAAGAATAAAAACAAACAAACAAAAAAGATGAGTATAATTACCCCAAAATAAATGACAGGAAAAAAAAATCAAAGGAGAAAACAAGGTCAAAGAAATAGGAAATAGGTAACTATACAGAAAATCAAAGCCAGAAGACAGTTTTAGAAAAGATTAATGCAGGCCAGCAAGATTGATCAAGGAAAAAAATAAGAAAAATCACAAAATATTAATATGAATGAAAGAAATGGATATCACAACATATACAGCAAACATTAAAATGTTAATAAAGGAATGTTTTAGACAACTTTATGCTATTTGACAACTTGGTAAAATGAAAAAATATTCTTGCAAAACACACCTTTGAAACTTACACAAGATAAAATAGAAATCCAAATAGACCAATATGGTTTAAAGAAATCAAATTTGTTATCAAAATTTTCCTGCAATGAACTTTCCAGACCTGGAGCATTTCATTATCAAATATTTAGGGGGAAAAAAACCCAGCCTAATATAGACCCCTCTAGAAAATAGAGGAAGAGGAACCCCTTCCTATCTAGTTTTATGAGGCCAGAATAACCCTTACTCAAAATTAACAAATATGTTACTAGAAATTATAGTTACAAACCAATACTCCTAATGAACATATGTATAAAATCACTAGTCAAAGATTAGTAGATCAAATCCAACACTATAATAAAAAGTATACACAATGACCAATATGTTTTATTACAGTAATGCAAGGTTAATTTATATTAGTAAATTAACATAATTCATCATATTGAAGAAAAATGGAGAAAAATCTTATGATCATCTTAATACATGCAGAAAAAGCATTTGGAAAAATTCAACACCCATTTTTTATAAAATCAGTAAATTAGATATAGAAAGAAAATTTTTCAGCTTGATGAAGAATAGCTACAACTCATAGTTAACATTTTTTTTTTTAAGATTTATTTATTTATTTGAGAGAGCGAGAATGAGAGAGAGTACATGAGGCGGGGAGGGTCAGAGGGAGAAGCAGGCTCCTCACTGAGCAGGGAGCCCGATGCGGGACTCCATCCCGGTACTCCAGGATCATGACCTGAGCCGAAGGCAATTGCTTAACCAACTGAGCCACCCAGGCACCCATCATAGCTAACATTTGTAATGGTAAACAGCCAGTGCTTTTAATGGTAAACATCCAAAAAAGAAGGCAAAGATATTTTCATGGATGTCAGTAAAAGACAAGAGATTCCTGTCAGAAATAAAAGACAATTTATTATAACTATAGTAGAGTCCAGAGTCAGTATTTTGTTGTTGTTGTTGTTGTTGTTTTAGTGCCAGTTTTCAAGTCCCATTTCCCAGAGGGCAACATGGAGAGGGCTAGGTGATTACTTGCAAAGGCTAGGGGTTGCATTCTAGGAGAGAAACCCTGAGCTTACAGAACCTGAATCTTTTATAACAGGTAGTGAATCTCACTGATATTTGTCCCAGAAGTAGATACTATCTGTGTCTTCCAAAGCTGCTCACTATACAAATATCCCTCGGGAGACAGTCTGAACCAAAGATCAGTCCATGGCTCTGTTTACAAAATGTGCAAAAGCATAAGAAACTCATGGAAAATTGTCTTCCAATGTACAAAATACTTAGTAACACTTATAACAAACCTCTACACTGAATACTGCAAAATACTGCTGAGAAAAAATTTTAAAGGAAAAATCTAAATAAATGAACAAATATACCATGTTCATAGAATGTAAGACTCAATATTGTTAAAATATTAATTCTCTCCAAATTGATCTATAGTTTCAATGCAATGCCAGTCATAATCACAATAGGCTTTTTTAATAGAAAAATAACAAAATTATTTAAAGTAAATATGGAATGGTAAGAAATCTAAAATAGTCAAAAACGGGTAATTTACACCATCTGTTTGGAAGTCTTACTATAAAGCTACCAATAGTCAAGACAAATTGGTATCGGCATAGGAATATTCAAATATGTTATTGATGCAGAATAGAGTCACAAAATAAATACATTTACATAATCAATTGGTTTCAACAAAGTGTTGAAGTAACGCTATGGGAAAATAAATAAATAAATAAATAAATAAGTAAATCTTTTGCACACATAAAGCTGGGAAAAATGAATATCTGTATGGTAAAAATGAATCTTGAACTCTATCTTAATCATACACAGAAGTTAAAGATAGATCATAGATCTAAAAATAAAATTCTCCTATAACCAAGCAATTTCATTCCTAGGCATATACCCAAGACAAATGAAAACATATATCCACAATAATACCTGCACAAGAGTGGTCTTACCAGCTTCATTCATAATGACCAAGTACTGGAAACAGCCCAAATGTCCAGCATTAGAAGAATAGATAAATAAAGACTCATGAGCAATTAAAAGAAACAATCCACTGATTCACACAACAGCATGGATGAATCTCACAGACATTTTGTTAAGACAAAGAAATCAGACACAAAAGAGTATAAATATAAGTGAAATTCTAGTATAGGCAAAGATACTTTATCATGTAAACAATCAGGACAACAGTCACCTGGGGCAGATGGTGTATTGGCAAGGTGCCAAGTGAACTTTCGGGGGTAATAGAATGTTCGATGTCTTGCTAAAGATGTGGGCTACAAGGTTGTATGCATTTGTCAAAACTTATGAATTGTGTACTTTGGATTTATATAGATTACTCTATGTAAATATTTCCTTAAAAAAATTTTAAACAGAAACATCAAAGAATAACAAAAACATATCCTTTAAATAAGACCTGCTTATTGTGGAAAAAAAAATCAATGACAAGAAACAGCTTTTGGAAATTAAAATATGATAGCCCAAACCCACAGTAACAAAGTAATTTGCAAGATAGTGCTAAGAAAATCCTCTAAAGGTAAAAACAAATGATTCTCTCTAAATTTTAGATAATAGATCAATCCATGTGGCCTAATGTCTTACTTAACAGCAATTTCAGAAGTAGTAAAATGAGAAAATAGAAAAAGAAAAAGAATTTGTCAAAATAATTATACATGAATATTTATCAGAACTAAAGCAGCAAGAGTCTCCATAACCATAAGAGTATATCGTTTGGAGGTATGGAGATAATTACTAAAACAAATAGTTTAAAACATTTTAAGAAACAGTTTTTTTGTTGGATCAGGACTGAGGGTGTGGGAAGGAGACTGTTGTAGCGATAAGTTTTCAGTGTTCCTGTGTGTTCATTTTAAAATCTTTGCAGATCTCATTGCTAATATGCAAAATTTCAAGGGCTGAGAACCTCAGTGGCCCATCTAAATTCTAGTTCTTTTCATTATTGGCCATGGTCTTGCTTACTAAGTCCTATGTTATAACGTGAGGTTCAGCATTATATTACCATCTCATCTGTAAGAGATGAAGGATCTCCTCAGCTCTTTAAATACTCAGAAGAGTGAAGACTACTGAAAAAAATCATCTACATTAAAATCAAAATCATCTGTTGGAAAAGCAACAAAGCACAATTGTTGTTTACTGTGAAAATTTCCAGATGAAAGTGTAGTGTGTGTATTCTGCTACTGCAGGTAGAAATTAGTTTCTAGCTTTTCTAGATCCTCCAAAGCATGCCAGCTGTATTGGTTTGCTAAGGCTGCCATAACAAAGGAACCCAGACTGAGTGACTCAACAACAGAAATTAACTTTCTTCCGTTTCTGAAGGTTGGAAGTCTGAGGACAAAATGTCAGCAGGTTGTTTCAAGCTGCTCTCCCCTGGCTTGTAGATGTCGGCCTTCTCCCTGTGTCTTCACCTGGTCTTCCTTCTGTGTGTGTCTGTGTCCTAGTCACCTATTCTCATAAAGACACCAGTCATATTGGATTAGGTCCCAATCATATGATCTCATTTTAACTCAATTGCCTCTTTACAGGTCACTTTGTAACAAGGATCACCTTTTCTCCCGTTTCCAATAACATGTTCCCAATTTCTATCTGACACCTCACCAGAAGCACCTTTAACATCCATATTTCTATCAACTGACCTTCCAGGCAATCTAGGATTTTTCCAATTCTAGGCTTTCCTTGCCTGTACCCATTTACTTAGTTCCAAAGCCACTTGCCCAGTTTTGGATCCTTGTTACAGAGGCACCTCACTTCCCAGTGCTCAAATCTGTATTTGTCTGCTAGGGCTGCTATAACAAAGTACCACAGACTCAGTGGCTTAACAGCAGAGATTAATTTCCCCACAGTTCTGAAGACTAGAAGTTTAGGATCAAGGTGTCAGCAGGGTTGGTTTCTTTGGAGGCCTCTTCTTGGCTTGTAGGTGGTGGACTTTTCCCAGTGTACTCTTACTGTCTTCCCTCTGTGCATGGCCAGGTCTTTATCTTCTCTGAGAATGCTAGTTATTGGACCAAAGCCCAATCATATGACCACCTTTTACTTTAATTACCTCTCTAAAGTCCTTATCTCCAAATACAGTCACATTTTGAGGTACTGGGGTTTAGGAGTTCAATATATGAATTTTAGGGGGACACAATTCAGCCATGACACATGCCAAGGGTCTACTGAACATTCTGACTCCACTGCATATTGATTAAAACTCTTCTGTTATTTATCATGTATCATACAATTTGTTAATTAATTAGATACTATCTTTTGTTGTTTTCTAATCCTTTTAAGCATCCCTTTTCAATAAAATTGCAAGTCTTCACATCCATCACTGTATTTAACACAATGTTAATTCCTAGAAGGGCACCACATTTGAGCAACACTGATTTTAAAACATTTGAGTAAAATATTTTATTAATAATTCCGCTTCCCACATTTCTTAATATAGGATCAGGATGTCTGGATCACAAGTATTTCCATTATTTATATATTCACTAAATTCATTCCACAAAAATTATCGAGTCTTTTGCAATGTTATAGGTTCTTAGGATAAGGCAGTCAACCAAACAGAATTTGTGCCTTGCTGACATTTAACATCTTATGTGATGAGGCATGTAATAAGCAAGTAAGCGTAGTATAATGCTAGCTGGTTCCAGTCACAGGAAAATACAAACACACACACACACACACACACTGACTAAAATGAATGAATTGGATAGGATTAATGAAGTATTGAATATCTAAATAAATATTTGAGATTCACAATGAACTGTGGTGTGATTTGTTGTGAAGTGCTGTGTTTTCATTCCTTCCTATTTAAAAAAAAAATGGTGGGGGAAAAAGAAGAGCAGTCTTCCTGGAAATAGAGCAGATAAGGCAATATTCTTTTTTCCCCAACTATTTCCTCATGCCGTGGTTTTATGATACAATTATGAAAATAGTGCATAATTTTTCCTTTGACCATGTACACATTTTAAGTAAAATGCAATTCTTTTAAAGTTTCATACCCATTTAAATGGAATGGTTTATTTTAAAGAAACTTAGTTTTGTTTTTCAGAAACTTGGTTACCAAATAATAACACATCTATTATATTCTTTATTGTCTTTCTAAAACCAAATGAATTAAAATCCTTCAACACTTGAGGATTACAACCTCCTATTTTAAATTGTGAATGGGCTGCAGACGGATCCAGAGCCTTTTGCCCACTAACCACTAAATCCAGCAGTTACCAGCAGAAAGATGTTCAAGGTAAACTCGGGTGTCAACAAACTTAATCTGGAAAAATTAGTCCAGACTCTTCAAGAGAACTTAGAAGATGCATTTCTTCCATGAGGGCATCAAGAATCTCAAGTTATCCAAATTATTGAGCTCCTCACTATAGGGAAGCCAAAAGCATTTTATGGTCCCAGACCCAGAACTCCCAGGACGTTAAATGTGACATGTGTTATCCATTAAAAAAGTTGAAAAGAACATCAGATTGTTCATTATATTTCTTTACTATTTTTTATTTTTTTATTTTTATCATTTCTTTAAATTCAAAGAATAATAAAGTCAATTAGAAAAATGTAGGTAAGTGTTAAGCTTTTGTTATGTAAATAGTTCAGTATCTGATTTAAAGAAAACTAATCCCCAAAAGGGTATGTGAATACTCTTAAATTCGTATTATTTGTTTTACTTCAGTGTTAACAGACAGATTATCTAGCTCATAGGGTCTTTCTTCTCAATCCACACTTAAGATGGGCTAATTAAATAGTTTCTGCTGTACTCAGAAATTCCAATTACAAGCCATGGAAAGAAAGAATATAAAAATTAAATTTCTCACGTCATAAAGAACAAATTCAGGGAGAATCTGAGGTTGTGCTCACTGCAGGCTTTGCTCCCAGGTGGGGTTGGGAGAGGGATGCATTTCGTTGGCAATGTCAATTTTCATGAAATGGTGTTCTGTAGAGAAACTAATTGAATGAGATCCTCCAGAGTTCACTTTTTCATAATCCATATAATTTTTATTGCATTGTGCACTGGCTGACATGAGCAGAACATAAATTAGCCCAGTGAGACAGCATTGTGCACCTGTCAATAAGCTATTCAGTCGCATGCAAGTGATATTACCATCATACCATTCAGTACTGGGTTGGGAGGGGGAAATGCAAGAGTGAAGAGGCACCTTCTCAATGCACCTACACAGCTCAGCCCTCTTTGGTTTCTACCTCACTTTGCCTTCCCTCCTTGACTGTGTGAAGCCTTTAAAAGGCCTGTTACCAGCTATCATTAAACCAGCCATCTGTCTCCTTGGCAACCCTTATCAAGCTATACCAGGTTGCTTAGGCTGCGAGTGAGTACCTCCAACCCTGCACTGAATAAGGAGCTTCAAATTGTGACCATCTGGTATACCGAACTCATAAAATGTCAGGGGAAGAACCGTATCTTAGGCTGCCTACTGTCTTTGTAGTATAAGAAGATGTATTGGAATTCACCATCAGTGAAACAAAAAAGGTGGGAGGAAGAGAGAAAATTCATTTCAAAGCTGCAGGAAAGCAATTATCATTGATTCTCTTTTCAAACTGATGAATAATTTTATGAAGAGTGCCTGCCTCCGACTCGGAGCGATGATACGTTGTTAGTATTCTTTTTGTCTTCTGTGTATCCGCATCTCAGTTTACAATGCGCATGTCTAGCCACTGAAAGAAAAAGGAAAGCCGATTTCCTGAAGTTAGCTCTCTGACAGGTCAATGTTTAAGACTAAAGGGACACTACTGGCTGCCAGCTGACCCCAAGCCATTTCTCCCTTCTTCTTTTGCTACAGAGGTCCAAGTTTGTTAAGATTTTCAGCCCCCAACCCAACGCACACGGCTCAAGAGCAAATGCTGACTAATTTAAGCCAATCACAGTGATTTTATTCCCTTTGCCGGTGATTAGCTTCGCGGAGAATCTGTGACTCAATGCTGGTTAATGAGAAAGGAAGGGACGTCACCCAGAAGGCTTCTGAGGGTTTCTAGATAAAAAAGAAACATAGAGGGGCGCCTGGGTGGCTCAGTCGGTTAAGCAGCTGACTCTTGACTTAGGCTCAGGTCATAATCTCAGGGTCCTGGACCCAGATCCATGTTGGGGTCCACGCTCAGTGGGGAGTCTGCTTGAGGATTCTCTCTCCGCCTCCCCTTGCCCCTCTCCTCTCACACATGCGCACATGCACTCTCTCTCTCTCTAAAAAGTAAATCCTTAAAAAAGATAGACATAGAGAAAGAAATAGCATGATGTTTCTATTACTAGAATGGGGGTAGCCACCTCGTGATCATGTAGGTGCTGGCTTGAGCTTGGCAGAGAAGGGAGATGTCAAGAACCTGCTCTCTGGTGATATCATTGAGCTATTGAATTAACTGACTTTGAAGGAGCCCAGCACCGGGACTTCTCTTCAAGTGAGAAAGTAGAATTTCCTTCTTAGTCATGTCACTTAGTTTATTTATTTTTAATTTCAGCATCCTAAATACATCCCAACCTCTTCATCCTTCTTATTTCCAGCCCCCAATTTTGCCAAACATTTCTCTTAGAAACCTTGCTTGGAGCTGAAAATGACCAAATACATCCTCACCCATATGGGCGCACTGTGGATTGAACCATGGCTCTGAGTTAGTTAAAATGCAAATATTTTCTAGGGAAACGGATTCAAGCATTTCTTAGTATTAAGTGGTTTGTCATATTAGATTAGATTCAGCTAGTTCCTTAAGATAATTTTATCCAGGAGAGAGAAGATTTTATATAAAGGCGGAGGTAGCAAAGAGTAAAGGAACTTGAACTCCATTGGGGTTCTGAGTGATGAAAGCAGCCCAAGGTTATGGGGTTACCAGAAATCAGAAAAAAACAAGTGAAGCAGGCTTGCAAACTAGGAGTAGAGAGAGAACTGTCTTTGAGTAATTGTGTAAAGAAAGATAAAGAGTGGAAGAGATCCTAATTCTCACCTCTCTTTCTGGGAAGGTGAAGAACTGGTATCTGAAGTCAGTAAGTCAGGAAATGAATGTATAGGCTTGTTATTTCCGGAATCAAACTTTTTGTTCTGACGTTTAAGGGACTGCAGACCAAGTCACAGGTCACCCTCAGCCAACACATGTGCTTTAAAATAAAGACTAGGAGAAGATACCAAGTCAGACCCAGGACTCTAGAAATACTTCCTTCAAAGAGGTAGACCTAATGAGGAGACAGTCCTTCCTAGAACATAGCAAAGAAAACCACATCAGCCGGGCCTGTATTTTATTCTTAAATGTGAACATGCTCCAAGAATCACCACATCATGAGGAAAAAGAGAACCATGGATGATAATTGCAGAAGATTGTAAAAAAAACTAATAAAACAAATAAAATGAATTGGGGAGATGTTGTTTAAGCGTATAAACTTGCAACCAGTAGATAAGTTCTGGAGATCTAATGCACAGCATAGTGATTACAGTCAACACTACTGTATTATAAACTTCAAAGTTGCTAAGAAACCAGATCCTAATTGTTCTCACCACAAAAAAGAAAGGATAATTATGCGATGTGATGGAAGTGCTGGCTAACCCTACTGTGGTCATCATATTGCAATATCTAAATGTATCAAGCCAACACCTTGTATGTGTTAAACTTACACAATGCTCTATGTCAGTTACATCTTAAAAAAAAAAGCTAATGGGGAGGAAACAGATATTTTGAAAAACAGAGAGAACTTTGAAAAAATCTCTAATTAGAATACTCAGAAGAACTCAAGATATAATGGGAATAGGATGAAGAAAATACTCAAAGAATTTGAAAAGCCTTTCAAAAATTAAAAATATCACTGCAAAAAGAACAAAAAGTATTTAAATTGAAGACCTGAAAAACAAAATGACAGAATTTTCCAGGATGTAGGAAAAAAATTTAAAAAGGCAAGGGAAGATAACTATGGCGCAGGGGAAAAAGACCTGTAAGGTCGAAACAGTAGGTGTAATATCAGACAATTAACAGTTTTAGAAAAAGAGAAGATTGAAAGTGAGGAGAGGAAAATATCAAGAAAATAATAGGAAACAATTTCCTAGAACTTAAAAAGAACAATGATTTTCATTGCAAAGGATGCAAAGCAGTAAGACATTTACAAAACCCCTGGACTTAGAAAGCAGCTGCTAGAGACTGGACTGGGAAAATGTGGGACTCAGCAAACAGGCAGCCAAGAAAAAAGTTTCCAAGCAGCAGTCAGCATAACTGACATGATGGAACATCTTGAGGATATGATAAGGGACATTATTCTTTTGTCAAGAAGGAAAATATGTTAATCAGAAACTAAATATATAAGAAGGTCATAGGAAAGGCAAATGCAAGATGAGCATACCAGCTTATATAGTGATCATCAGGATCATAACTGAAAAAGAAAGACACAGCTACTGCTTAAATTGAGAAAAGTAATCAAAGGTATAAATAAAGACAGTATCGTTACTACACATTTTTTTGAAAAGATTTTATTTATTAGAGAGAAAGAGTACAAGCGGGGAAGGGGCAGAGGCAGAGGGAGAAGCAGGCTCCCTGCTGAGCAGGAAGACACATGTGGGGCTCGATGTGGGGCTCAATCCCAGAACCCTGGGATCATAACTGAGCTGAAGACAGATGCTTAACCAACTGAGCCACCCAGGTGCCCTTGTTCTTACACATTCTTAAAAGAATTGCAAAGCTGAGCAAATCCTCATCTTTCATGTGGAAAGGCGTGAGATATCAGCTAAACTTGATAAATCTATCTATAATAGACTTCCAGTTAAACATGGTGAATTAGCCACATGTAATTATTTCTCCTAGAGATCCCATTACAAATATAATGAAAGAATAAAAAAATCAACCTCTGATGACAGAGAGAATGGGAGAGGCACCTTCCGTAGAGAGCAGGATTAACTGGGGTGTACATTTATAACTCACCACCCCAGTTTCCACTGACAACAGGCAAGTAGATGAGGGCTGCCGCCAGCCCTGGGAGGAATCCGGAGGAATTCTTTTCTAGAAAGCTCTAGTGCCATCAAAGAAAAGACCTCCAAATCCTGGCATTTCTGGGTCACCCAACAGATGGGCTCCCAGTCACCAGGGAGTGCAGCTGTCCCAGCCACATGTAGACTTCCTAATCTGATTTCTGGTGCCCGTTTGTTTGTTTCTTTTGTAATTTTTTTTTTAAAGATTTTATTTACTGATTTGACAGAGAGGATGAGAGAGCACAAGCAGGGGGAGTGGTAGGCAGAGGGAGAAGCGGGCTCCTTGCTGAACAGAGAGCCCGACGTGCGACTCGATCCCAGGACCCCGGGATCTGAGCCGAAAGCAGACACTCAACCACTGAGCCACCCAGGTGCCCCTTTCTTCTGTAATTTGTGCATGTGTGTTTGTGTATATATTGTGCATCCATGTGTGTGTATTTGCTTTCATTTCTAGAATCTTTATTTTCTTATAAAAGTGCCACATTTTCAGTCACAATAGCTTTAGAATGTGTTTGAATAACTCCATCTTATTTTTCAAGATGGCCTAGTTACTATTGCCCACTTACTCCTCTATATGAAATTTTAAATCTTCTTGGCAACTTCTCTCCCTCCAAAAAATGTGATCTGTGTTTTTACTGTAAATGCATTAAATTCATGTTTCTTTGGGGAAGGGGGATGCTGCCATTTTTACCATATTGTCTTCCCATCTGGAAAGATGTTAGTTTCTCAAATTACTCAAATCTTGTATTTTTCTAACCAAAGGTAAGCTTAGGGAGCTATAACCTTCCTGACCATTTTTTGGAAGCATAAAACCCTCACTTCTCAGAAAAAAAAATTACATATGCACAAACATAATACTTTGCATAACATAATATTGCTGGAAAATAAATTTTTGAAAGTCTATCCACTAAAAAAATCCATCCATTAAAAACTGTCTTATACTTTTATAAGATTTGTATTTTTCTTGTGGGATCTGCCATTTCATATTAATATCTTTACATATGTTAGGCATTTAGATAATAATATTATTATTGTGTTCAAACGTGTCAAGACACAGTGGTTAAGAGGCTGGCCCCTGGAGCCAGTCTACTTGGATTCAATTCCTGACTCCTCCACTTACTAGATGTGCAAAAAAATTACTTAACCTCACTGTATCTCCATTTCCTTATCCTTAATATGATGATGTTAAAGGTAGTCAACCTAGGACTTGCAAATACTCCTGTGCTGTGTGTTAGTTATCATTATTAAAAATAGATTTTTTTTCAAATTAGTTATCTATGGCTGACTATTTCCTGTCTTTAATTTTTAACAGGTGTAAAGTTCAATCTCTCTTAAATCTTCTAAGCAGCGTGTATCACCTGCAAATAATAATAGTAATCTTGGTTCTCCCTTTTTAATAATTATACCTTGTGTTTATTCTTGTTGCTTTGCATTGGCTAAAATTTGCAGAAAAAAAATCAATGGCAATCGATGTCTTATTCTTATCATAATGGTTTGGCCCTAGTGTTATGCTATTAAATATGGTTGGAGCTGATGGGTTTTGATCATGATAAAAGAATATCCTGCCATTCCTGAGGGGAAAAAAAGGACTTTATTTTTAGCTATAAATTAAAGGTAACTTCAATCAATAACTTTTTCTGACATTTCTTGAGTGATCATAATATTATCCTCCTTAAAATACTGATATGGAGAGTTATATTAGTTGATTTCTAAATGCTGGCCTTATAAAAATTAGACTAGTATGGTGTATTATACTCCTACTAATAATTAGACTTATTTTACTAAGCCAGGATGTATAATCTGAGTCCATAAAAATCTGATGCCATTTTTTTGTAATTCAGTGTTCATTCTGGCTCTGAACCCTCATCCTGGCAGGTCTGTGACCATTTGTGGGCTCATTGTACCTCCTCCAGATGTGTGTCAAGGTTCCGCTGCCTAAGGAAGGGCCAACAGTCACAGGTTGCCTGTCTACAGAGGTTATAGTCAGGCACCCGCTAACCCATGATCTCTTCTCATCCAGGGGCTCTCTGCTACTGCCGTATCTCTCTTGGGACTTTGGAACATTGGCAAGCTGAGAACATCAGGTCAGGGGTCCTGTCTCTGTAGGCATATCTTCAATTTATTTCTCTCTGGAGCATTGCCAGGTGACAGGAATTTATGATCCATTAATCCCACTGCCTGAGTTTTGAGCAACCAAAAGATGACTTCCCCTTTCCATAAAGCAGCCAGAGCTCGGCTTCAGTTGTTTCCAATCAGTGCTGAAACATGTTTATAATTCATCATTTTAGAAGGGCAAAGAAAGGGTAAAGGGAAAATACTACATTTCCATCTTTAATCAGTCTAAATGTTTATATCTTCACTCACCAATATTTTACTTAGAATTTTTGCATCTGTATTCATAAGTGAAAGTTGGCCATAATTTTTTTTTTTTTGGTCTATCTTTGTCAGATTTTAGTATACAGGTCCTAAATAAATTTGGAAGCTTTAAATCATTTTCTGTACTCTGGGACACATTAACAAAAATCAGGATTTTCTATTCCTCCATCTGTACATGGAGAATATTTTAGGGTAGTTCTATAACAGGTTTTAATTTTTTTCATGATTATTATTCTCCAGATTCCAGTGTTGTAATATTCTTTTTCATGTCCATTTTAATCAAATATGTAAGTCTACTGGTATGTGGAAGCTAGTGGTCACTTGTGACCTTCAGATCTTTTCCTGCTAGTTCGTTATGGCTTCTCTGGAAGTTGTTTCTTATCCCCTCTGATCCACTGGCTTAGGTAAATTTTACAGCTAATTAAAATGGTTTATGTTTCCTATATATTCAGCCAAGTGTGCCTTATTATTTCTTTTAATTATCCCTATCACCACTTCAAATGCAATTTGTTGAATGTTTACCCTTAAAAGGGATAAGTGATAGGGCATATTTAGAGCTGAAAAACTGTATTTACAGCCCACATCAGAGAGCTGGAATTAGCAGTCCTACAGGAATTCCCTCTACAACAATGCTATGATTTAAATGAGAGTAGTGACATTAGTCAGCTATATATTGCTGCTAGATTTTTTTTTAAAGATTTTATTTATTTATTTGAGAGAGAGAGAGAATGAGAGAGAGAGAACATGAGGGGGGGAGGGTCAGAGGGAGAAGCAGACTCCCCGCTGAGCAGGGAGCCCGATGTGGGACTTGATCCCGGGACTCCAGGATCATGACCTGAGCCGAAGGCAGTCGCTTAACCAACTGAGCCACCCAGGTGCCCAATTGCTGCTAGATTTTTAAATAATGAAATGTAAAATAATGAAAAGCACTCAAAAATGAAACAGGGTATGACGCCTAGAAATTGGTTTCACTACTTTGAGTTCTAAAAATCCTCTTAAATATTTCATTCTCCCACTTTATGAAATACTTATACAACAGACTTGAAGCCTGGGGAAGAGTGCAAACAACCAAACATGAAGCAGAGTTTTACATTTACCTAGGAGATAAATTATAAAGCTAAGTGGTCTGTGCATTCTTGGTATTCTTTATTTTCATTAGGTGCCAAATTTCACATTATTTTCAATTTAGATATATGGTCTTGTGTTGCTCAAATTCCTGCAGTAGAAGGCTATTACATTCGTTTGTGGGAAAATTATTAGTTAAATATAAAAAAAACTAAAACATTATTGTCATATATATATATTCATGATAATAATGTCATATATATATATCTTCAAACTGGAGCATTTATATACTGCACAAAGGAATTGATGAAAATTTCCTTAAGATTTCTCTCCTTACAAGAAAATCAACATGTGCATTGGGAAATGTGATTAAGAGAAGGGAGAATTGTCCAGAAAACGGACTCCATTTCATTCAAACAGTCGTGACCATGTTGCAATTAGTAAAATGGTTTTTTCCAAAGGTGAGCCACTCCTACCAACCCCAGAAGGAATCAGACCCAATTAAAACGAATCTAGACTCCACAATTCTGAATTCTCAGCTGACATAAACAGAACATTCACATTCTCTAATCTCTGAAAGAAACCTCTGAAGAGACACTTCATCTAAGAATGGAGATGGGGAAATATTACCTTTCTATAGATATAGATTCATAATGACAAATATTTCTTTTACAGCATCTTCCCTAATTATAGAAGCAACACATGCTCAATGCATGAATTTAGTAAACATCGGCAATCATAACAAAACTAAAACTAAAAATCAATAAACTTACTGGGTTTCTTTTTCTGCTGGACAGCAGGCAGCAAATTTCTAAGGGTGACCCATGGACCACACTGGCACAGAAATTTCTTGGAGTTGTTTATTGATGACACAGACTCTGGGGCAGTATCTGGTTTATGGTCACTAATGAGTGAAAAAAATTCTCTGGAGGATTCCATCTTCAGAATAGCGAATGATCATTCCAACATTTGCTTCCATAAATAATACAATGAACATCTTTTATATGAATTTTGATCATAATATTTTTTCCCTTAAATAAAAGTTTTTAGAGCTAGAATCTTTGAAACAAGGTATGTAAACTCTTTTCTGGGTTGACATTGAATAGGGTGATTCTAATCATCTGTATTCTTACCTATTTTTCTTACATTTTTTTTATATCTGAGATAAAAATATTAAAACCTACCCCCATGTTAATGACTTTAACAAATTCTCCTGATATTTCTAAGTGGTTTTACAGTTATTTTACTACCATGTTATTTGATGTGGAAAGGTTCATGAGTTTGACTCCTTGGTAATTTGAATCTTTTCTCATTAAAAATCTCTCCCTTTGCTTTAGTGGTATTTGTGTTTCAGCTTTTTTGTGTGTGTGTGAGTTGCAATTGTCAAACATATATTTGTTCTTTTATTTTCTTTAAGGCTTATTATAAAAAGCATGTTAATTAGATTTTGTTTTTACACCAAATCTGCATGCAGTTATCTTTAAAAATGACTCAATTTGTTCCCATCAGTTATAATTAATGTTGTGTTGTCCTATTTCTTCCATCTTCCTTTATGTCTATTTTTAATTTCTTATGGTTCCTCTTTTTTCTTCTTACTTTGCTGGATTGATACAATTCTTTCTTTTTTCCACTCTGATAACTGGGAATTTTCATTATGTATGTGTTTTTGCAAACTTGTATTATAGTGCTTGCAAACTTATATTAATAGTCATATTTAAACCTAGGTTTCTTCACACTGAATGATTCACCTCCTTTTTCCCCCAACCAAGAAAAAAGACCAAATTTTTCCCTCACCTGTTTTGGACCAAATGTTTGTGTGTGCCCCCCTTCCCCCCCGGTGGCCCCCCCCGCCCCCGCCTGTGATGGTATTAGGAGGTGGGGCCTTTGGGAGATAATTAGGATTAGTTGAGGTATTGGCCCTTACAAGAGTCAAGAGAGAGCTTGCTTCTTCTCTCCTCTCTCTACAGGGGAGGTGACAAGAAGACTATAGACTGCAGCCCGGAAAAGGAATCTCACCAGAACCTGACCCTATCCGCATTCTGCCTCAGACTTCCAGCCACCAGAACTGTGAAACAAATTTCTGTTCTTTATACGTTACCCAGTCTGTGGTATTTTTTTAATGCAGCTCAAATGGACTAAAACAGGAATCCTTTTGTCATATTCATATAACAGCTCATGATAATGTTATCATCCATACATGATGTTCACTGCTAACCGGGATCTTTTACTCTCTACTCCCCAACCTTGAAATCTGTGTTTTGATATAAAATTCCACTAATCCGGGGGCATCTGGGTAGCTCAGTTGGTTAATCGGTGGACTCTTGATTTCAGCTCAGGTCATGATCTCAGGGTCCTGGGATGGAACCCAGGACCAAATGGGTACCTAGACCCACCCTGTGGTCATTCTATCCATGCATGCCTTGGGTTCCTTGCTCAGTGGGAGTCTGCATCAGAATTCTCTCTCTCTCTCTGCCCTTCTCTCCGTGCACTCTCTCTCAAATAAATAAATAAATCTTTAAAAAAATTCCATTAGTCTGAGGTACTGTGTCAAGTTATTTAAAAAAATAACTACATGAATGGAATATTTCTTATTCATACTGCACACAGATGTACACACATATACACACATAGAGAGAGAGAGAGAGAGAGAAAACAGATTATAGATTGTAGCACTGAATTTGAAGTGTTTCCTACCTTATCCCCCCAACTGCAGATGTACCAGTCTTTTATGGATGATATTTCTTATACTACATAAACTAATACTATACTATATTATATTGTATTACTTAATCATATATCATATTAACTATATTACATGATATAATTTTATTATACATAATTTTATATGTTATATAATAGTTATATGTTATATAATAGAGAGAGAAAGCTGAGAAATATGGGGGCATTAATGTACCTGGTAACCGTCAACCAATGGGGTACAGGCAGTGAACACATGGCCTTGGAGGAAAAATTCTGGGATGCTGAATGAATGAGACTCGGTCTCATTCTCTGTTCTCTCACTCATGTTTCTTGGGATTGTGTCCCAAATAGAATACCTTCACCTGCGTTTCATTAGGCTCTCTTTTTGGAGAAACCACATTAAGATATCAGGCTTAATTTCAACATAAAAGAATGCATTTTAAGTAATGTAATTAAGCAGTGTGTTGAAGTAGTTTTCTTGTAATAGGCAGCAAAGCCAAAGTACCAACCAGAGTTCCTTGACCTCTAAGAATCTGAGGTGACAGCTAATAGACCACCATGTTCCTAGGGGAAAGAGAGGCAATTGGAATTCTTCTTGACTTGTATAACTAGAAAAAAATTAGAAGAAACGAAAAGAGGATAGGGTAGTGATTGCACTGAAAAATAGCAATCTCTTACTCAGTTTCTAGATCTGAGGTATTCCCAGGGCCAGCTCCCATAGGTTAAAGGAGTGCTCAGCTCCCTTTGAGGAAGGACCTGCAATGTTACCACTAGCATTTAACACAAACATTTCCACACTCCTCCAATGGGAGTTCTAGTCACTGACTAGAGTAACAGTATACCAGGGAAGGAAGAATGTGTAGACCTTGGAGGGTTGTTGGATACAAGTTTTGAGTTGACACTCCTACCGGGAAACCTGAAACACAATGCGGCTCATAGTTAGGGTGGAGTTTGTGAAGACCGTGTGATAAATGAACTCCTGGCCCATGTCCATCTCCCAGAGGGTCAAATGGGTACCTAGACCCACCCTGTGGTCATTCTATCCATGCATCACTGGGATAAATACACTGAGCAGCCGACAGAACCCTCACATGTGTCCCATATCCCAAGGAGTAAGAGTTTATAGTAGGAAAAGCCAAAAAGATTGCTGAGATTGCCTCTACCAGCCAAGATCGTAAATCAGAAGCAATCACACAGCTTGAGTGTAACGGCAGAAATTAGGGCTCTCTCAGGGAACCAGCGGGTGTGGAGTTGTATAGTTCCTGTCCGATACTCATCCCTTCACTTCCGTATTCCCTGCGAAAACCAGAGAGAAGACGGTGGACTACAAAAACTTAACCAAATGTCAGACCAAATTAGGTGTGCTGTACAGATGGCTTCTTTAAGGAAAGAGATGAACACAACCTGTGGTACCTGGTAGGAGGCCACAGTCTTGGCAAATGTGTTCTTTTCAATACCCGAGAACAAAGATTACCACAAGCAGTGGGCATTTGCGTGGGAAGCGCAGCAATACTCAGTCACTCTTCTTCCCGGGCAAGGTTAGCTTTGCCTGGTTTCTGACACAATATTGATTGCAGGGATCTTGCAAGGACATCTAAAAAGCCTTCTGGATGCCCTGTAGAATCACGCTATTATCTGAATGCTTAGAGAATGCCTGATTTACTGACATGGGATCCTGCATGACATCAGGACTAAGGGACCCACTGTACAGTAGTAGAGGTGTGACAGAGGGCACAGGACCAGGGGACTCACTCTTTCTATGGTATTCTATATGGAGTGACTTACTGAAGGTTCTGCTCTAAAAACCAGCTCAAGATGTCACACTTATAGAGGTGGCTTTGTCCTCCAGAATCATATATATATATATAATGTGTATATACACATTAAATATTCAATAGCATTATGTGGCGCTGTAGAGCTGTGCCCCGAGTGGCTAAAATACATGGGTCCAGGAACAAAGAATGGAAATACAGTTGGCTTCCATTACCATCACTCTTAGTAGTCTACTTGCGGAACTTGTGAGTCTTATCTGCACAATTTTAGGTTTTGCTGGGTTAGAGTTCTTAGAGTCCAAGGGATAGAGTAAGAGATCTATTAACTTGCAGCTACAATGGTAACTTTGGTTACTTTGGAATCTTCATGCTGGTAGATCAACAGTCAAAGAAAGGAGTCATTGGTTGGGATAATTAACGATGGTTGTCATTAAGTAGCTGGTGTTGCTGTTACATACCAGGAGCAGGGAGGCATGCATCTAGAACTCTGGTGGTCCAGTGGGATCACTGCTCGGTGTTCCCCTGCTCTGTGACAATAGCCAATGGGTCAACTGCAGCAACCAAGCAAAGCAACCAGGGGCTCTCAGACCCTCGGATATGGGAGTCAGGATCATTTAGTCAGTCAAGCCACCTAGAGCAGTTGAAGGGTTGGGTAAGGGTGAGAGAAATCTCTAGGGGTTGCATTTGGGGAGGGAGGTGGTAAATCCATTGTTGGTAATAGCTGCATCAATGGGGACTATAGCTTGTCTTACTGCTTATCATGTGTTTGTTAGTGTTTGTCCTGGCCGCCACCTTGAAGTCACCTTGGTCAGTGACAAAGTTTATTGGGGAACATGAGCAGATCTGAGTCATGTGAGGGTGAGCTAAGGCATTTCTGGTTTTGTGTGAAGCTGTGGTGAACATTCTGTGCGCCCACACAGCACGTCCCATGCCCACCACTCTTGTCCATCCATCTCTGCTTTTCTGCCCCAGGCCTTTTAACTTGTCTCCTTAAGAAACAGAAGCCTTTTCAGCCCAGACCCAGACACAAGTGAGAAAGGCAGGAGAGTTAATTCTCCTAGGGCCAGCCCCTGCACCATGGGAGATGGCAGCTGATGGGTAAATGCCCTGTCCTCCCAGGCTCACTGGAACATTCTGGGAGGCTACTCACAGCTGTGGCCTTAACTGTGTACACTTTACTGGTTTCCCATCCTTCTTTATTTGGTTCCAGCTCTTTCTCTGGTCTTTCTTGCCAACCACCTAAATCCAAGCTTCTTTCTCTGTTTTAGGGAACATAACCTAAGAGATTGGCTTTCAACTTCTCTCTACAAAATTATCCATCTTTGCTCCTCTGGCATTAAATTATTCATCACAAAGCCATTAATTCATAAAAAGAATGAGAATCTTAAACTGTGATTCTAGGTAAATCAAGAGAATTTAAGTACTGTTCAATAAGATCTTTTTTTTTTTTAATTTTGCAAACTTAGAAGAAAAAGATTTTGTGGGATGAAGCACTCAGAGTCTCTGAATGGCAGACCAGTCCAAGATCACCACTTGTACAATGAGAACTATGTCCATGAGGCACGCTCCTTGGCATGAAACCATCGTGACGTAACAACCACAGGACACCAAGGGCTGATGATCCCTTTCTCAAGGCTGCTCTTTGTTTGGGCTACACGCATTGCTGTCTCTCTTTTCACTTTGCCCCTTTCTTTTTCACAGTCCAGACCCTGTGTATTTCCATATGGTTTCCTCTCTCTTTAATTTTTTTCTGTTTCTCTTTTATTTAGCTTTTAAAAACATTCTCTTGACATTTTGCCCTGCTTCTCATGCAGTATATAAACAACTGTGTCATTTGAGGCTTTTTGTAATCAGATGCCCTTTCTCTAGTAGTTTCTTGGAAGTACTGATTTTTTTTCCAGGTTCGTACAACAATTTTCAAGAACTTTGGTCAAATCTCAGATTTCAGAGAGTCTCTATGGATTCCTTAAGTCCATTCTTGATTTTTCAATGTCTTACGAGTGGTGAAAACCCTAGATAATTTTTTACAAATTGGAATCTCAAAAAAAACCCATATGTATTGCAACCTAATTACCTCTAGATATAAAAAGCCAATTTCAGGCACAGAAGTCTATAGCATAAGAATCTGAAAGTTTCTGTGTCAGTTATATCTCAGTAAAGCTGGGGGAGAAAAAAGGAAAGCAAAAGCATTCATGAGTACAGATTCTATGATTGTTATTTTTATGTAACATCATGAGCAGCTTGAACATGGTCTTGCCTCAAGGTCTTAACAAATAATCAGGACAGTGTCAGTCCTGAATCCTGGAAATGAAAATGCGAGATGCTGATTGTGGCTTTTTGAAAAATTAACATTTTATCATAAAAACCTTTAAAGGGCACATGTAAAAAAAAAGAATGTTTTGTGGGAAAAGAAGGATTTCAGAGGAAAGTACGGCCTAGGAGAGGGGGCTAAATGTGTCAGAAGCTGAAAGCCCTTTCCAGAAAGAAAATGAGAAAAAGTATCTTGAAGTGGAAATGCATAAGAAAACAGAGTAAACATTGTTGGAACTTATTTTCACTTTTCATGCTCCTCTTTTTCCCTTCTTCCTTCATTTTTCCAAGTTTTCCACTGTATCTTTAATTTTGAAATAATAATATTGAAAATTAATTGTGTTTGTGCTAAACATGTACGTGTAGCAGGGCAACATGAAAAATGACACAAACGACTTATAAGCCACATAGTCGATGATACCCTCATTGTCCACCTTGTACTAAGTTTTCACTTTTTAAAATCAGTTAAAAGTTGGCCACCTCCAAACCATTTCCTCAGTTGAACAGCCAATCTAGCCCATGCTCCTCTCTTCACAGCCCTGATGCATGGCCCCCTTGTTGGTTTCCTGCATGCTTGTCTCCTGGCTTTTCCCTTTAACCTATTAACCCCACCTTTCTCGCAGTAAATCACCTGAGATATCCCATCAGAAAAAAGGGTTCAATGTGGCAGTGGTGGGATAAGTGATGGCAAAATAGAATTTCTAGACAGCAATGTTTGGGCACACGGTTCCCCCACTCCCAGCCACTGAATGGGGTAGGTCATCATAACAGCCGATGTCTGCCATTTTCCTCTGGGGACCACTGCCCTCAGGGCTAGAGTGGATGACGAATTATATTTTGGGAAGAGTGAATACTGACATCTCTTTTTAAATGTCCTGTAACTCTTACATGATCTATAGACTGTGCCCTGTATGTGAGTCTCCTTCCAAAAGTTTTGCCTCAGCAAACACAGACGCATCTCCTGAACACAGCAAACCGTGGAAAACCTTGATGTGAGTCGAAAAGGGTTGAGTGGTATCACTATAGTAACAAAACTAATTTGCTAAATGGGTTTCAGTATCCCACAAAAGACAGGAAATAAATTGGAGCGATTTAGTAGGAAATGTCTCATTTTCTGAAACTTGCTACATACAGTTAATGAGAATGCCAAAGTTTCTTAGCATCTGCAGTGTGACTGTTTCCTCCTGATCACGAAATATTGGCATTTTAGGGCAGTAGCTTGGGAATGGAGGGACATTTGTGGAATATGTGGCCATTTCCAGGGCCCTTCTGAATTCACAAAGAGGGAAATAGGATTTTTCCGATTTCCAGATTTATTTAATATCTTTTATGTCAAGTGAGGAAAATATTTATAAGGTAAAATTAAACTTTAAGGAAACAAATACCTAAAATCCCACACTTTGTTTCCAATGTGATATGACCTAATCCATGTTTAATACTAAGCCAAATCTGGATTCTGTAGTATTTACAATTTAAGTAAATGCTCCCTTCTGTTAACTATAGAACTGCTAAGTCGTTATTTATTACCAGTCTTGTTTTGCCATGCAGGCTGTATTCTGAATTACACGACAGGGCCAGTGAATGGTCAAGGCTCTGCGTTCACAGGGGTCCCTCCTTCCCACATGAGATGCTGGGCTGCTGTACCTCATGTTTCGTTCTGTAGCTTTCCCAGTGCAATGTATCTGTCTGTTGACTTATGTCCGATCATTTTGTTTAACCATATATATTTATTTAAAATGACCTTTGGACTCAAATAATGTCCCCGTTGTCAGGATGAGTGCTATTTCCTTTCAAAATGTAAAGAAAGCTGGTTTTTCTGATTCTGTAATTTGATAGAAGCCAGACTCCCCATAGAACCGAACGCCAAGGGTTTGCACTATCTCTATAGAGCATTGCCAACTCTGGAATATGATATCTTTGCATCCATGTTTGGCTAAACTTTGTTGACGTGATCTATGGCCAAGTTCTCATTCCCTTTCTCTCTGCATACGTTTTTCTCAGACAACAGAGCTGTCCTTAATGTCAGGGGTCAGGCCTATTCCTGAGCTTTTTTTCCTAAAAGAATTCCATGTTCAAAGCAAGCTTATGCTAGAAGAGATGAACGATGCCAACAAATAAATAAGTAAATCTGGTTGATGTTAACTCCACTCATTTTTTTCAATACATTTTTGAATGTTATGTTTGTCTCTGTGATAATAATAATAACTTCTATGTATGATTATCATTTATTGGTATAGATCAGGACTTCCAGTCTTATGCTAGAAGGACCAAAATATTTGTGAAGGTGCTGAGAATTACTGTCAATTTTCCAGTGCTTATAGATAGACACAAAAGCTGACACCAGGGGCTATTTCTGGTATTACTTTATCCCAAGACATTTAAAATGCTTTGGTTAAAAAGCAATACTGGAATAATCTATTGTTTTCTCTGTGTTGCTTACAGTAGCAATAAAAAATGATAGCATGCTCTTTGCTTTTGTTTATTTAATTATTTAATAGTAGATGGGACTTTGTTTTTTGGCAAGAGATTTATTGAAAATTAAATAGCTACATTGAAAATTTAGTCATGGTTTAAAAATAAATAGAAAACTTGTTCAGGATTTTTTAAAGGATAAAAAGCATGAGAAACAAAGAAATCTCTTATGTAGCCTGAGGCATTTGTGAACTATAATAGATATTTAGGCAAAGTTAACTCTGAACACTACAGATATGAAAAATTACAAATAAAAATGCATTTTTGCTTGAAAATATGTCATCTTTCATCCTAGCGTTTTGTTCTAAAATTCTGCAAAATGCATTCTCAGCCAGTGAAAATGTTTCACATTTGTGGCTGGGTTTTGATTACCGCCCAGGGTTTAAATGACATTACCAAGAGGCTTGTGAGATTGTACTTTCAGGGAAGGGGAACAGAATCTTGATAACGACAGGGCTGAGCTTTAGGAATGTGCTAATTGGATGGCAAATATTCTTCCGAGGAATATTTTGAGAGAAATAACTCCTGATGTGGGAGATACTGATTTTTTTTTGTCTTCCTCAACAAGTGATTTTATTGGTGCTGCATAAACATATTATGGCTGGGTGAAAAATAATGAATAACTTGACGGTGAATGTCTCTATTTTAACCTCCACATGTTAAGTTTATTGGAACTAGATCTGTAATACACACTATTCATTGTGTCTCTGAATTAGTTGGCATCATGCATTTTTCATGTTTTATGGGAGGATCTGAAAAGAACCTAGTTTTCTTCTTATGATTCAAGTTCATGCAGAAGATTCTTGTCTGTGCTGCATGACTATGACTTGGCTTCTGGCTCCCCTCACCTTCTAGAATGTACTATCCTGACAAGAGTTGTTGATAATGCTGCTCCAGAGTTTGGTTTTTCTTTGATTATTGTGAGGAAGCTGCAGAATGCCAGAACAGCCTCAGGGACATCATTATAAACATAGATTGCAAAGTCCAGAGCACCAAGGAATAGCAAATTCTGTTTCACATCTTAGGCAAAGGGAAAAGGATAAATTTTAAACATAAATGGATCAGTTTAATGAAGGCATGGGGTGAGTCAGGCAGAAGCACCGTCAGTAGACACTTTGTAGAAGGGCTCATTCTTTCTAAAAGGCCTTGTGAATTTTGGTCAAAGGTATTGCTCATAACCACTGAATAGGCAGACACATTTAAAGACCAGCTGTCATCATTGGTAAATGAAAAAGATTGCTTTAGGGTAAAATTCAATTTTGACCATAAATTGACACTGAACCTCTAGGGCGATGATGCACAAAATTTCTTAAATATTTAAACACACGTATTTATATGGAGAAAAATATTTGGTCTTCGTATATACATGCCCCCCCTGCCCTCTCCCCTTGTTGGCCAAGCCAATCCAAGTTCAAAGTGAATATAACCATGGTTCTGGTAAAGGAAGGGCAGTGGATCTACACTTCCAAAAACTCTGGGCAAATGAGACTCTCTCCATTTCATTAAATAACACTTTTCACATATTTATTGTCAGCAGCAACACTGAAGTAGACTAGGGGACATGTGGTTTGTTACAGATCACAAAGGACATTGTGATTAATTTGCTACTTTGTCAGGACTTCCTGTGGCCTGAGCCTTTTAGCCAAAAGATTTTTTCAGAAGCTCCTCTCAGCTTACAACAATGGATACATTTTTGATATTATCTCAGTGGAACTTCTGAGGAAATCTTTGTTAGAATCACTTATTAATACGTCATGTACCCAAACTGGGTTTTCAAATCACATTTCTTATATCAAGAAGATCTATCTTCTTGGCCAACATTTTTGGTGTGATTTAACAATATTTAGAGGAGTATTTTTCCTTCATCTAGAGCAGTTTGTCAATATACTTAGAGGCAATTGGAGAGTTCTCTGATCTTTGACACTTTGTTTATAATTCATCATTTTATTTTTAAAGATTTATTTCTTTATTTTATTTTTTAAAAAAGATTTTATTTATTTATTTTTGACAGAGAGAGAGATAGCGAGAGCAGGAACACACTAGGGGGAGTGGGAGAGGGAGAAGCAGGCTCCCCACTGAGCAGGGAGCCGAATGCAGGGTTCGATCCCAGGACCCTGGGATCATGACCTGAGCTGAAGGCAAACGCTAATGACTGAGCCACACAGACTCCCCTATTTCTTTATTGTAGAGATAGAGAGTGCATGAGTAGGGGGAGGGACAGAGAATCTCAATCAGACTCCCCACTGAGCATAGATCCCCCTATGTCAGGCACGATCCCAGGACCCCGAGATCATGACATTAGCCAAAACCAAGAGCTGGACTTTAACTGACTGAGCCATCCAGGCGCCCCTATAGTTGATCATTTTTAATCATGCAACTGAAAGACTAACTGGAGAGATAAAAGATTTCAAGCACTGAGAACGGTTTCAAAGTGCTCGTGTGTCCAGTGCAATCATATCCAATCAATTTCAGTGAATAAAGTACCATTAAAATGAATGCTTGGGAGCTACAAAATAAAGTGGTGATGAAATTATTGTTTTGCCTAAGATTATCAAAAGGTAAAAATTTAAAAATAAAAACTTTCCAAAAAGTTTCTAAGTGGTTATTTTGTACTACAAGCATAAATGCAAGATTTTCTGGAAGTATTCTTTCTTTCTTTTTCTTTCTCCCTTCCTTTCCTTTTTCTTTCTTCTTCCCTCCCTTCCTTCCTCCCTCCTTCTTTCTTCCTTCCTCCCTCTTTCTTTCTTTCTTTCTTTCTTTCTTTCTTCCTTCCTTCCTTCCTTTCTTTTTCCTTCCTTTTCTCCTCCTCTTCTTCCTTCTTTCTTCTTGCAATTTTGCGATTCCCATGTCCTTATCTATAACAGAATATTATTCTTCTGAATTAAAATGAAATTAAAAGATTTAAGGATTACTATGGATAACATTTAACATGCTAATTAGGAGCTAAAGTAGCTGCAAAAGTGGCATTGGTAACATTTATTAAAGGTTTTTCAAATGTCAGATTGTGACAAAATATATCATTTGCTTAAATTTACTGACACCTGACATTAGGTGTCAGAGCCTATTTTTCAGAGCTTGTTTGAAGGTAATGGTGCCCAAAACTTACTTTTTTATTAGAAGGATATTGTCTTTTTTTATTACACTTTTTCCTCTAGATTATAAGATTAAGTAATATCTTTATTTAGTACTTTCACTTATATTATAAAGAAAATTATTTGTTTTTAGTGAACTGCCTGTGTTTAAGTACAGGTTCTACCATTTGCTCCACGTGTGACCTTGGACAAAGTACTGAAATTTTTATTCTCTTTGTGCCTCAGTTTGTTCATCTGTAAAATGAAGATAATAATAGTTTCTATCTGTTACAGTTCTTAGGAGGAGTCTATAAGTAAGTATTTTTAAAGTACAGAGAGTAAGTCTCTCTGTTTGTTATATAAAAATAAGTGTACACGTTTGTCCCACAAAATCACCTTTTTTTCCTTTGTCATTGTTTTCTGCCTGCCTCTCTCTCTGTCTTCTTTCTCACTTTCTTTTCTTCCTTCCTTCTTTCAACATGTGAGAAAGCAACAATAAAATTTGCACTGAGATCAGTTTTTACTAGTCTATTGGCTAACAGAAACTTTTATGGTTTTGCTCCCCATGTATATTTTATCTCTTCTATTTTCGTGCTATGGGTTTTTTTTTTCTTTTTGCACAAGGAAACACTGTTATCCGTGGAACCTAAATATATAAAAACCCGGACTGAAAAGCCCAAGGTTTTCCTAATGAAATCATCCTCATGTAGCTAAGATTGGGAGAAAGGGGATGGTTTGACATTTCCTGACATTAGGTGTCAGAGCCTATTTTCAGAGCTTGTTTGAAGGTAATGGTGCCCAGAACTTCTTAATAAAGATAATAGGCTGGCATGATTAAGGAAATTTCCTTTAGGGATCCGATAATGATCAAAAGTCTGATGCCTCATTGAAAGCACTTTGGGTATCACCTCATTTTAATGTTGAATATGTGCCACTTGGGATCATGTGAACATTAGTGTGAGTTACATATCCAGGCTCAAGTATCGAGGTGAAGGAGAAGAAAAGGAGAATGTGTTAGTGTAAAAGTCAGCAGTCTATGTACAGAATGTGCATTTTAAAAACTGTTACGAGGGCGCCTGGGTGGCTCAGTTGGTTAAACGTCTGCCTTCGACTCAGGTCATGATCCTAGAGTTCTGGGATCAAGTCCCCCATCGGGCTCTCTGCTCCGCGGGGAGTCTCGTGCTCTCTCTCTCTCTCAAATAAATAAATAAAATCTTTTAAAAAATAAAGACTGTTACAAAAGATGTGGATGAAGTGGATTCAAGTGAGTTAACTTGGAATTGCAATGGTGATGGTGTGATGGGGATGGGATGGAGGATGTATAGTCTGAAGGACTGGGGGCTGGGAGAGGCAAAGAGTCTGGGCAAGGATGATCATGGGGTACTTACCAAGATGGAAAATGGAGGAGCCAAAGGCCAACTTCAATTTCCCAAGACGGCTCTGGCTTGAGACTATTTTCTGGCCAATTCACATTTTGAGAAGTGCTTGACAAGTGGCTTTATAAATTAGGATGTATGGTACAGGATTCTAGACTGTGCTTCAGGGAATGAGCTCTTGGCTAATGCTCAAATTGAAGAGAGAACAGACTGAATTACATTGCCTCAGGGACAGTACATCCCATTCACTGGGCAGAACCAAACCACCCCTGACAGAGGTTCAGCTTTAATCTCTGGTTCAGCTAAACAGCAATTTTACTTTGCTTTGAGAATGCACGAGTTCTACAAAATTGGAATTTCAGAAAGACTTCACCTTTAAAGTCACCTTCAGTGCTACCTTATTTGCTCACTTTATGTTATCATTTAGACATAGAGGCATTTCCATTTACTATTATGCAGGATGGTAAAATAAATAGCTCTCATTAATATTTCATCTGATCTTCATTCCTATCACTAGATGCTCTTCTGTGTTATATCTTGTCATTGTATACAGCACTAGATACACACACATACACATAACTTGAGGAAATTTAAAAAAATTTTGATACATTTATGATCCTTTTATGTTGTTTACTCATTTTCTTTCATATAAATCAAATTTGATTTTCTCTTTTAAGAATTTTATTCTCTTTCTCTCTAAATAGATGTAGGCACTCATTAATTTTTTTCATTCAGTCATCCATTTTTCCAGTGTTTACTATTACCTAAAATATGTCAAATATTACAAGAGGAGATGGACCAAGGAGAATCTGTGTTTCTTGTTCAAAGCATGAGTGTCTATTTGGAGAGATAAAAGTCTGTGATGGCATGCAAGAAATTTTAAATCCTTTATAGATCGGGTAGTAAAAAGGCAAATAGGAATAAAACATAATTCAAAGGATTAAAATATGTTTAATTATTTTAAAAGAGAAAGAATATAAATTTAGGGTAGGGTCTAGATTTCACATCATTTTTTTTTTCAAAGAATTTCAGTTAATTTGCATTCTTAAAAGGAAGTTAAATACTCCTAGAGATATTTCTCTTCATTCTTTTTTACACTAATGAGTATTTCTATACTCTTTTTATTATAAAATATTTATATATAAAAAAGCAGTTAATAATATATTCAATCCAATGCCTAGCTTCAACAATGATCAACATATAGCTGTCTTTCCATCCATGTTCCTTCTCCCAAAACTTTTTCCTACACCTCCCAACCTAATTATTTTAAAGCAAATTCTAGAAACATGTAATTTCTTATGTCGATACTTGAACATAAATCTCTAAGAGAAAAGATTTTTAACATAATTGGAATACCATTATCATACCTATAAAATTTAATAATGTAAAGCAAATTGTAGAAATCATATAATTCCAACTGTAAACAGTGCTGCATATATTGCTAATAGGATTTTTTAAAACGTAGCAATACCATCATGACAGCTAAAAAATAATAGTAATTAAAAAAATATCTTATAAGATCAGGTTGGTGTTTGAATTTTCTTAATTGTCCATAAAAGCCTCTGCATACTTACTTTGTTCTAATCAAGTTCTAAAGATCCACATTGCATTTGGTTGATAGTTTTTGTAGGTCTATACCAGTTCCTTGCCCCCTGCTCCCCAAATTTCCTTGTTGAAGAATATAGGCATTTTGGGC
>NC_138372.1:104903767-104954497 GCF_054177405.1 Leptonychotes weddellii | reverse complement strand
AATAAAAAAAAAAAAAAAAAAAAAAAAAAAAGAATATAGGCATTTGCCCTGTAAAATTTCTCACCATCTGTCTTTGGTTGATGGCACACTTGTGCTGCCTTTCAATGTGTTCCTTTTGTCCTCTGCATTTCAAATATCATTGGATTCAGAGGTCTGATCAAGTTTAGTTCTTTGGCAAAAAGGCTTCTTAGGTGATGCTGTGTACTTACCTGCATGATATCAGGAAGCATACGATCTGGGTTATTCTCCTTTTTGTCATCGGAAGATGGCTGAACATGTTTAGGTATTATCTGACTCAGGCATCCTTTTATAAACTTTGCCATTATCCCTTCACCCAGTGGTGTTAGCAGCCATTGATTATTACTGTCTAGACCCATGATTTCTTTATTTCATTAATACTGTAAATGGCGGTACTCTGATTCTGTCACTCCTACTGCTTTTATTAGCTGTAAGTCTTCAACAAAGAAAACATTTTCCTCATCAACTGTTTGGTTATCCTGAAATATGGTTTAAGAAAGGTAGGGTATATTACTGATTGTTTTCTTCTGTTGGCAAGTTTTAGAATAAAGACCTGGCCTAACAGTCTCCAAAGCTAAATAAGATCTTTCCCTCATCATTGCAAATTCATGTTTTAAAAAAACATATTTGATACTTCAATTCATTCCTTATTTTTGTTGCTTCTGTTGTTCCATTTTTAGCCCCTAGGAGCCTATTCAAGTTTGCTTCTGTTTGTATTTTGACCTGAATCTTGTAGCCATCAAAAGTTTCCTTCCATTTTAATGTTACAAAATGTTCCAACCTCATCCAATACACTTCTTGCTCCATATATGGAATTAGTCATTTCTCCAATTAAAACTGGCTTCTTTTAATGGCAAATGGTTCTTGCAGACCAAAATTTGGGCTATGGTTGTCATTGTTACTGGGTTTGTTACTGCTTCTAGAATATTGAATGTGTGAAGCAAAGAAATTTTTAAAAATAAAAATACTTCTTGTGCACATAATAATATTTTCAATTCAAATTTAATGTTATATATTTCTTGTTTAGCTTCTTTGATTCTGTATCTTTTTTCCTTTGGACTGAATATTTTGCTTCCAAATGACATTAATATAATCACTTTGCAAAGGAGAACGTGTGTGTATGTATATGTGTCCAAAAATGATTGGTGCCCCACCCTATCCCCTTGTTCCTTATCACTGCAGAGCACAGGATGGGTCAGGACCCATTTGTAAGCTGGGATTGGGTGGGACTCAGATAAGAAGGAGGAGGTGGGCACGGCAACCAACAATGCCCACTACAAACATAGTCCTGTTTCCACTGACGTGTTCAATTTAGCAAGAATAAATAATTTTTGGTCTACATTTTCTCCTCTTCAGAAATCCTTATTCTAATGTTAGAAACGTAGGGCCCTTTTAATTTAGTTGAGAACACAAATCAATATTTCAGAAGGAAGCAACTAATATGAATGTGCAAAATCAGTTGCTCTCTTTCTAATTCCTAAGAGAAACTCCAAGAGGCTAGAGCTACAGGGAGACACAATTTGGGGACTGTGGAGAGAAAAGCCCTTTTCCTGCCCCTTCAAAAAGTTATTTTTCTACTTGGTGTGATTATTTATGCTAGAAATAACTCTTGGGCTCTTCCCATATACACCTAGGTGATTGTCTAATTAGTGTGGTCACCATACCAGGAGATCCCAATGGGCTTTTTGTATATACTGCTAGGACTGCTTTACAGAGGCAAGACAGAGTTCAAATTGTGTCCTTCTGATACCCTTTGAATCACTTCATCTCTAGCTCTTATAGATCATGTCAGGGTAAGTGGCATGTCTCCTGGTGACTTCTGAGTTGTCTGACACCCCTTTATTGTTTTCTCAGTCTGGTTTCTTAAGCATTATACTTATCTGAAATCCTTGGTGTTTTTTTTTTTTTCATGTGGCTAGTACTCATTCCCATTTTTTGGAGTGGATGTGTTTTTTTCTTTGTGTTATAGTTTACTTGTTATAGACATTTGGGAAATGAAGGAAGAAGAACTCAATGTCTGGGCTATTGCCTAACTCTTAGAATTGACTGGAAAAGAGAATTTAAAGAGTGGAGGACAGAGCTTAGTGAATAAAAGGATATAATATACTCCATATTGAAGGGCAGCACAGAGGGAAGATGTGGAAAAACATCTCAGAAAATTCATTTCTCTCAAGTTGGAAGACCTAGATTTAGTATGATTTCATTATCAACATCAATCAGCACAGCCATCTTTGTTTTCATCCTGGACAAAAATTAATAACTGGACTCCTATTTATTTAGGGTTCTGTGCTATTTGTTGAAAATATGTGCCACAATGAGTCATCCTTGAAAAGGACAGTTTTAGTAGCTGTTCCTGCAAGTGTAATGATGAGACTCCAATGGTGGACTGATTATGGAGCTTATGGAAACTGATTATCCATGAAAGAAAAGAATAGAAGGCAGGTTGGTAAGGAAAGCGAGCATACAAAAGTGATTAAGAGAAAAGGTTTGTATTTCTGTAAACGTGTTAAAAATCTAATAGAATCCCTCTTCTCCATTGCCATGAGAACTAGCTGTTTGTTTATTATTGTGAGTTGGTTAAAATCAGGGAATCTTTACATAACCAATCATGCTTTAACACAAGATATCCAGATGCTATAGACAATAGGTTGGGATTTCTTCTCATCTATCTTACATAAATCACCTCTGTAACATGCAGATAGGTACCCAAGGCAATGTACAGAATGCACTGAAGAAGAAACGGGATAATATAAAGAACTATGTGACAGGATCCCTCACCATTCAGACCTCATATCTAGTTGGACATATAATGTATACACAGCAGAGGTCAAGTGGGACTTTTTTCTCCAGGAAAATTGAGAGCAAAGGATATTAGGTAGCCACACATTATAAAGAGAAGGACCAGACCCCCTATGCAGAACATGCTAAGGGTGACCACCCCCTACCCCCACATGCACACATGATGATCTAGAACATTTAGCCATCATTTATCTTGAATTTAGAAAAGGAGTCAAGGAAATTAGTTGGAAGATAATGGGGAGAAAAGATTTCCTTGGAAAGAGTTGCTGAATGGCACTTTGTCTTGGTTCCAGTCTAATGATGGCAGACAACACTCTCAGATAGTGGAAGTGCTCCAGAAGGGAAGCTGGACCTCTAGCTTCAAAAAAGTGTGTACTGAGCTGCCAAAATTAGCTGAGCTGTTGCCAAGGACAAGGAAGAGAGGTGGAAGAGCACCTGTTAGTCCTAAGAGTTTGAGAGACACAGGAAGTGGGTCATGCCTCTTGCCTAAAGAAGTCTGTGGATGAGAAGCTTCTGGAATCATCTTGATGGTAGAGCAGGTAAACAGAATCATGGAAGGACAAGGGTGTTTCTGTGGATCAAGGAGAGACCCTGTGAATATAGGCAAGCTTGAGTCATCCTTAGAATTTCCTACACAGGTGAGGTGATATGGGCAGCAAAAGGGTGGAGGTACACCATAATAGAGAGATGCTCGGAGAAGGTGGAGAAACCATCAGGCACTGGGGAGGATTCCTGACAGCAGTGGTTCATCTGTAGGTCCACATAGAGGAGATCTCTGAAGAACCCACAATAGGGCCATACAATGATAAATGCAAGCATGCACTGAGGTGTCTGTTATATTTGAGAGTGCCACAAGTTCACTAGAGAAAATCCTTTCTGTCCCTCACCTCTTCTGTCTCCTGCCACTCCAATCCCGAAGGAGCCAGAGGCAGAGGGAGAGTAGAGAAGGAGGGATGGAAAAGGATAGTGAAAAACAGTGAAGATATGGACACAACTTCCCTTCTCTACTCCAGGTCTGAGTTAGGGGAAGGGAGAAGTTTTGAATTAGAAGCGTTTGAAGTTGTGATTTTTTGAAATGGAACTGAAATACCTAATACCGTCAATAGGAAAGTGACCAGAAAGGCTATGGAATCTAGTTGAGCTATGGCCAGGGATAGAGACAGTGCATTCAGCAGAGCACAGTTGGAAGGCGGCAACAGGGAGAAAGACTCCTGCTGGCATCCTAAAAAGCTGTGTGTGGAAATTGACCAGCAATTGACCATAATCGAGGACTCAGGAAAAATGGAGCACAAACATGGAAATAACTTGTAGTTTCTAATTGCTGGGTGTCCGATCTGAGTTGCACCATCTAAATCCCATAAATAATTAACAAAATTTGATATTGTCTCATCAGTTTTGCACCCAGTTGGAACTTGTGCCGTTACTGTTAAATGTAGGATTAATTTGAATAACATCCAAGGTCCCTATTGTCATATTTACTGAATTTAACTGGTGTTTTTATTGCAATGAAACTTGAATTTCCTAAAAAGTTCAATGCCACTTGTTTGGTGTTTGTCTTTTTTTTTAAGTCTTGATATAAGCAAACATTTGAAATTTATTTAGTACTATAGGAAAAGCTTATCTTGAAACAGATCTACTGTGGAAGAGGGAAGAATTCATAACTGCCTGTAAGCTTCCATGTTCACCTCTGCTGCCCCAAGTCTCATGCTTGCGTATAGCTCTTATGCCCTTGGATGACTTGGTCCTGGATAAGTACAAGGTAATGGGTAGTTAATGGGCGTCTTGATTAAAGTGCAACAAAATGACTATTTTACCATTGAGAAAATGTTCACTATTCACATCAGATTAAGAGCAGGCTAAGGGTCTATAAAGAGGGAGCATGCTTATGATGAAAGGCCCTAGGTGCACCTGCGTGGCTCAGTTGGTTATGTCCAACTCTTGATTTTGGCTCAGGTCATGATCTCAGGGTTGTGAGATCGAGCCCTGCATCGGGCTCTGCGCTCAATGAAGAGTCTGCTTGAGATTCTCTCTCTCCTTCTACCTTTGCTCTTCCTCCCTCCCCCACTCACTGTCTCTCTAAAATAAATAAATAAATCTTAAAAAAAACCCAAAACAAAACAGAAAGGCCCTCTAGTCACACAATAAGAGATGTTCCTAATGTGTTTCTAAATTTTGTAAAATTTTGTCTTAGCACTGCAATAGAGAAATTTTATCAAGAAGGTGTAAATTCAACACTCTCCTACTTTGAATTTATTCTTCAAACACAGCTGTGGCGAACAGAGTCTTGAATTTTTCAAGGGCAGCTGAATATCAGCTATGACACTCACTTTGAACTGTGCTTGTGTTTGTGGATAGATGGCCACGTTTTCCCCTTGTGTAGAAAAGGCTTTTCTGGTCCTCCGACATCCACATCCCTGCACCTTCCTCTAGTAGATGTGGCTAGAACATTCTTCCATGCTTCTCATTGTTCCTTCCCTTTGCCTGTTGGACTCGTCCACCACTTCTCTGCTTATCCTTTCGGCAAATGGAGGACTGTCCCTCAGGGCCGATGAGTCTTTGTTGGTGGAGAGGGAGGAAATGGAGGAGAGAGAACCGAGAAGAAGAAACCAGTCTATAATCCAAAGGACTTATATAAAATAAACACTTTCTGGCAACATTGCTGGATGTGCTGCTGATGAGACTCTAGGGCCTCTGTCCGTAGAGCCATTGAGGTCAAGAATCCCTGAAGGGTGGTTTTGTCAGGTGGAGACAACGGTGCGGCCCTTGCCCTCACTGGTGACATGGCGGCCACTCCGGGAGGCCACAAGCCCCCTCAGCTGCCTGCACTGTCACCCTGCTTGTTTTCACCACTGAGTATTTGACTTGAGAAGTGAAGATCAAGAAAAGTGACCCACCTAAAGGCCAAGGAAAGATTCATTTCACTGTAAAGAATAAACCAAGATGAAAAAAATTTTCCCTCCAAACCCATTCTCAGGCCAGGGCATCCGTGAACAAAGAAGTCTGTGTGACGGAAATTATGCATTTGGGCCTACAAAGTGCTTTGGCTTTCCCCAGTTGAGTTTCTGTGGAGTTAATCCTAAGATAAGGAGAAAAGATGCTGACCTATTTTTGTAAGGATTAACTCCTCAGACAACTATTAGAGGTGAACAAATGTCTGATCCATTTTTGTGCGTGAAAGCCGGTCTGGAAGGCAGTCAGAAGGCCTCTGCTGAGTCCGCAGGAAAGGACAGTGATAGGGGTGTCTTTCGGGGGCCAGTGGCCCCATTACAAGAACCCAGGCAGCAGGCCCGGAGTCCTAGGAGTGAGTTACCAAATGCCAGGAATCTGTTGCGAATTTAGCTCCACCACGAGAGCTGAACAGCTCCTCTCTAGCCACCATAGTCTTAGTTCTGTGTCTTGAAGCAAGCGTTCTGTGGCATTGTGATGGTCCTCCCTGTGCTGCTTCTTGGACAGAAAATTCAGTTGAATGCTGCTGCCTGCCGTTCCTCTGGGAGGTCTGGAATGCCATGACCTCGAATGAGCCCCCGCTGTGGTGCATCTTCAGAGGTGTGTGAGCTTCCTGCCCCAGATTGGATACATCGCTGACTGCGAGGTGTTCAAGTGTGGTCTTTGTGTGGTGTACCTGGTGGATCCTGGTGTGTGATTACCTGGATTTGGATCCCAGTTTTCTGACTTACATGCTATGTGATATTTGCTAAGCTATTTCACTTCCCCTATCTCTAAAAAAATGAGGATTAATGACATACCTAACTCCCAGGGTTGACAGAAGAGTAAATGAAACAGCATATATAAGGCACTTAGCATAATATCTGGCTATTAATGAATAGCCATACCTAATAGCAAACATAATAATATTATAATAATAGTATGTCTATATATGCTATATAATAATCCATTAGGTAAGTAAATAAATAATTATTAATAAAATCTAATCAAATGATCTGATCCCAACCAGATCTTGTCATCATAGAAATGCCTCCCAAGTTGTCCAAATATTCCAAGTAGTTTGAATAGTGAGAGGAAAAATACCTGAGGACACTGAGATTTTTGCATCTTTTCCAAGGATGGGTATGAATCAGCACCTTCCAACACACTCAGCCTTGCCTCCCCACTGCCAGCTATTAGAGCAGGTCCCTTGCTAAGTGGGCTTCATTTAGCCCTTTGCACATGCCCGGGAGGGATCCTTGCTGGTTCCTCTTTGGGACAAGGAGGGCATGTCTGGTGGGGGGTGGGGGGCACAGCAGACAGCATGCTGTACATGTTTCTTGAGGATGAATGGCGCAATCAGCGCCTCCATCAGCACAGCTGTGGCAAGCAGGACACTGACTTGCTCAGTGTGCAGCAGAGTGGATCGGTGGATCTGCACACTCCACGGGAGCTCTCCAACTTTGTAACTAATGCAGTCATTGCCTTCCTTACGGAATTTAGAAATAGGGAAGGAAAGAAATTTTAAGTCGCATAACTGTAAATATGCTCTGTTATCAAGGTGATTTGTCATTAATATCTCTGTTCTATGTTTAGGCATGTTCTGAAGCACAACATGTCAGTTTGATGATTCAGATGCAGAAGGTATGGTCAGAGAAGATGCCTAGATACTTGAGGTAGACAGCCCAGGATATGTGCGTGCGTGTGTGTGTGTGTGTGTGTGTGTATGTGTGTGTGTGTGTTTTGGGGAAGTATGGCATGGTGAGTAAGTATATGCCATTGAGAAAATGTGGTCCCAGTTCTCAAGATGCCTCAAGATATAACCTAGTATGATGCTAGGCACATAGAAGGCCAGAAATTTCTGCCAAATACTGCATAATGGCTGTCACGTGCTTGTTGAGAAGACTCACCTCTATCTGCAATACTATGTCAGCATGTGAATTTTCCCTGGGGCTTGGCTTCTGAAAATATTACCATTTGGGATATTCTTGTTTCCCTCCCTCCTGGGTACAGAGGCCAGGGCTGGAATTGGGGGGGACCCCGGGCTGTGGAGCACAGGCTGGCTTGGCACAAGTTGGTGTGACCAACTCTTCCCCGGTGCTCCCTCTCTGCCCGCTTTTCTTTTCCTTTCTCCCCATGGCACATCTCACAGTGTTCAGCCATGATTTTACTGTTTCTTGTGGTCAGCAGTGTCTATCAAAATTTCATAAACAGCCAGACACTTAAGGCGCTGTATAAACAAGCCTACAAAGATGCTGCTGAGACGCTTGCATCTGTCCTTTTTCAGCTGCCAGAGGACCTTTCAAAGCTCTTCTCTATAGTTACGCAAAGAAAAACACAGATGCTCTATGTTGACCTTCTGCATATTAAAATGTTTATTTAGTTATCCTACTATTGCCCTGCACCAGGAAATGCAGGGGCTAGGAAGGAGCGCGGCTGTGGTTTACATCAGTTCCTCAAACGTGTTCTGTCCTGGGCTGCTCTATTCACCACTGTATCTTCAAACTGTTTCAGCCAGACCAACGCTCCCCAGGCTTTTCCTCCTCAAGAGCAGTGCTCTTGAAAACACGCAATTTATTGAAAGTATTTTGTTACACATGCGGCTATTTCATGGATATCTGAAGGTGTTTATCAAAAGGGTGGAAAGATTGCAATTATGTAAACATGACAGAATAAAGGGGCCAAGTTTAAGTTTGTCTTGGAAACATCATGCCACATATCCATTGTTCCATGGAGAACCACCCGGTTCACACCAAGTTTTCCATTGAAAGTCCTTTGTAGCCTGGCTGTCCCCGCTCTTCCAGGCCCATTAGACTGGTTCTTCATGTGTCCCAGACATACTCAGATATTCAGTGTTCTCTGTTCCACGTTTTTGTGTCTCTGCATTTGCCAACTAGCAGCATTTCCCGTATGACAATAATCTAGTTTATGCCTTGCACTCTATGCACGTTTCTTGTCTCATATACTAGATTGCATAGATGTCTAATATGCTAAAGAGATAAAAAATATGTAATCATGTATTATCATTTCCAGGCAGTCCTATTGGAAGAGTGCACCCTGATAACTAGAGAGGATTTATTTTTCAGAACACAAACATATTCATCATTCTCCATGTAATGCCCTTTAGGATGATTTATGTTTTATGTAGATGTATAGATTCAGAAGACACATAGTTCAAATCTCAGAAAGGATATAAAGGAACACAGTGATATGATGCCTTCCCCCCCCTGTTTCTTGTCCATCCTGCTTTTCTCCTCCATTTTATTTTTCCTTTGTCTTTACTGAGCTATTTCCTGCGCATAAAGTCAACATCAATAATCCTTTATCTCCTCAATTTTTGCACAAATGATGACACACTATATATGCTTTTCTGCAATTTTTTTGTTAACATAACACTGGAATCATCATCCTAGAGGTCTTTCCCCATTAGCACATAATAAGGTGCCTCATTTTTTTAGTATCTGTATATTATCATATTTTGTGGTTGCACGGGTGTATGTATATCTAATCACTTATCTGTAGATGGACACCTGAGTTGTTTTCAATCTTTTGTGTTTGCAAACGATGCTGTGGTGAGTAACCTTGCCGTGCCACTATTTTCATGTGTTGACATAACTAGAATGCATTCTGACAAGAGGAATTATAAGATCAAAGGTACATGCGTTTGGGAATTGGATAGATAACCTCAGTTTGCTTTCCAGAGAGCTTACACCATGAAAAGTCCCACTCAGGTATGTGGGGACGCCTGTTTCCCCACAACTTCTCCAATACTTACTAGTCTGATAGGTGAAAATCAACAGCTTAATGTCGTTTTCATGTGCCTTTTTTCTTGGCATGAGTGAGATTGAACCTCTTTTCATAACTAAGGACCATTTTCATTTTTTTGTCTGTGAATTATCCATTCATGGTTGTTGCCTATTTTTCTTTTTTATTATTAAGGGCTCTTTACATATGAAAGGGATTAACTCTATGAGTGTGTTATATGTTTCAAATATATTTTCCTATTTTGTTGTTTGTCTCTCAGAATTACTTGATGTCCTTAACTTTATTAGTTTTTTTTCTATTATCACTTCAGGATTTTGTGTTACACTCCCAGCTCTGTCTCAACTCAGGGAGACTGTCCGGCTTTGCCTGGTTTCCCTTCCCTGAACTTTGGTCTGGAAATTTGGTCCAGGCAGTAAGCTGGGCAGGGCCAAAACTGTTGGGTCCTAGGGTGTGTGTGTGTTCAGCTGTCAGAAAGCTTTCCGAAGTTACTGCACCAGGTCCCACTGAATGAGAACTTTAGCTGTCCATTCCCTTGCTAACACTGGGTTTGTTTGTCTCTAATTTTACTCATTTTGGTGGGAATGGTTTTAAATTTACATTTCCCTGATGATTAATGACATTCAAGAGAGGAAAAGATACACTGGTGTTTCATCTTAGTCCTAAACTGTAAGTACATAATCACAGAACTGGTTTTAAGCCAGCACCAATCAATTGACCACTAAAAGCCAAGGGGTTGAACGACTTTCTTCAGTAGTATGCTGACAGTCAGTTGTCAGCCATGACATAAGTCTGTCTGTGATGTGGAGCTCTATTCTCTGAATGGTACCTTTTGATAAATAGAAGTGCCTAGCTTTAATTTACTCCTATTTGTTATGTTTTACAATTTGGGGGAATGCTTTATTGTAGTGTACAAGAAATCTTTGCCTACTGCAAGGTTATAAAACATTTTCCCATGTTGTATTTTAGAAACTTTATTTTAAAACAAAGTTTAGAAACTTTGTTTTACCATTCCCATTTGATTTGTAAATGTAGAACTGAGTTTTTTGTTTGGAGTGAGGTAGGGGTTAAGATAATTTCTTATGTTCTGTGTATCCAATTTACATAGAACATTTTACTGAGAAAATTATTTTTTCCTTTCTCAGTTGCTCTGTGGTGTCACTATTGAAAGAAATGCAGTGTTCTTGTAAGCATCAGTCTGTTTCTGGATTCTCAATCAACTTAGAATTTTCTATTATAGGAAGATTTTTAAATATAAATTCATTTTTTTGGATAGGAAGTTACACAGATTTTCCATTTCCTTTTATATTTGTTGTGCTAAATTTTCAAATTACTGGAATAAAGTTGATCATTATACTTTCTTTTCTCCTATATCGTACTATGATAACCTCAAACACATAGGGAAGTAAAGAATTTTAAAGTGAACACCTGTATACATACCACTTACATTCTACGATGTATATTCACTATACTTCATTATTTATCTACTCATCTGTTTTCCCATTTTCCCATTTATCTTATTTTTTAATAAATTTCAAAGTTGCAAATGTCAGAATAATTTCTGCCAAGTACTTCAGAATGCATAGTATTAATCTGTGTCCAATTTTTTTTTTACTTCTTTTTCTTTGAAGGTAAAATCTATGTTAAATTATACATGTCTTAGATGTACCATCTGGATAGTTTTGACTTTGCAAACCAAACCCAGACCAAGATATAGAATACCATCATCACCTCAGAAAGTTTCTTCATGCCCTTCCCTGTGAATCACCCTTTCAATCCCTCAGCCAAGCATTGTTTTGATTTTCTTTTTTACCACAGATTAATCTTTCCTGTCCTACCATTTTATGTATATGAATGATATGGTATTTTTTTTAAGTGTTTTAATGTTTTTAAGACCTGTAGCAATGGTCCCTTTGACAGTCCAGATACTGATATATTGGCTCTCTTCCTTCCCTCTTTTTTTTTTTTTTTCCCTTGGTGGAAGGTAGGATTAGTCTTGACAGGACTATGTCAATTTTATTTCTTTTTAAAGAAATAACATTTGGTGGGCGCCTGGGTGGCTCAGTCGTTAAGCGTCTGCCTTCAGCTCAGGTCATGATCCCAGGGTCCTGGGACCGAGCCCCGCATCAGGCTCCCTGCTCAGCGGGAAGCCTCATTCTCCCTCTCCTGCTCCCCCTGCTTGTGTTCCTGCTCTGGCTATCTCTGTCTCTATCAGATAAATAAATAAAATCTTAAAAAAAAAAAAAGAAAGAACATTTGGCTTCTGGGTACATGTAGTTTGTATTTGTTTTGTTTTATTAATTTCTACTACTTACTATTTTTTCCTTCTAGTGTATTGTAATTAAATTAATTAGCTGCTCTTTTACAAATGGCTTTAAATATTTAAATATTTGATATTTACGCTTTTTATCTGATCTATGCACTTACGACATAATTTCCCTGTAAGATGGGTTTGTTTGCAGTTCACAAATTTTGGTATGTTTTATTTTATTATTATTTGGTTGAGTGTATTTTTTATTCCATTATGATTTCTAAATGGATTTAGACCCATGAGTTATATAGAAGGGTACTGCTTATTTTGGGAGGGGGTGGAGAGATAGATTCTTATTTTTTAAAAATTGCCTTTTAGCTTAATTCCAGTGTGGCCAGAGAGAATAGTCCACATGATTTCAGTTCTTTGACAATTGTCATTTGTTTTATGTCAATTTTAACAAATCTATCTTGCACACTTGAAAAAAATAGGTACTCTGTAATAGTTGGTCTCATGTTTATAAAATAGAATAGGGTCTCATTATTAGGTATATTTTTCAAATCCTCATTTCGTTTTTTGAAGTATTTAAAAAATTCTACAATGATTGTTTATTTCCACTTAGTTTCTTTCAACTTAGCCTCATATATTTTGAAGCTTTACTATTTGGTATGTACAAATTTAGAATCATTATATTTTCCTACTCAATTGACACTTTTTTAAAAAATATTTTATTTAAAAAAAAAATAAAAAAAATATTTTATTTATTTGACAGAGAGAGAAAGAGAGCACAAGCAGAGGGAGCAGCAGGCAGAGGGAGAAGCAGGCTCCCCACTGAGCAGGGAGCCCGAAGTGTAACTCGGTCCCAGGACCCTGGGATCATGAGCTGAGCTAAAGGCAGCCGCTTAACCAACTAAGCCACCCAGGCATCCCTCAACTGACACTTTTATTGTTTTAAAATATTCCTTTTTATCTCTAGAAATTCTTGCCTATCTGATATTTCTAGAGCTACACCAGTTTTCTTTTGATTAGCATTTTCATACTATATCTTTTAACATTCTTGGACTTTAAAACTTCCTATTCTATTATTTAAAATGTATTTCTTGTAAGAATATAATTTAGTTTTGTTTCTCTTTGTCTAAAATTTTTATCTTCACTTTTAGTGAAATTACTGATACATTTGAGCTTAAATCTACCATTATAATTGTTTTCTATTTACAGATACACTTCTGTTCTCCTCTTCTATGTTTCTGTTTTTCTTTTAAAATTTCTTTTGAATTAATTAGATTGTTTTTTTATTATCCTATTGTGTTCCCTTTATGAGACTTTGGTTATTATTTTTTTACTATTTCTTCAGTAGATGCCTTAGAGATTTCAATAAGTATCCTTAACTTATGAAATCCAATATTACTCAGTAATTTTACCATTTCCAGTACTGTGAGAAATTTAGAATATTTTAAATCCATTTGCCCCCCCTTATATTTTATGCTATTTCTTCTCATTATACACACATAGAGAGAGACATGTATGAAGACATTATTGCCTTATGCACTAAATGATAATTTAGATTTATTCATATAATTACCATTCCCATTGCTCTTCACTCATTCTTTTCTGTGTTTCCAGGCTTCCCTGTGAGATCATTTTCCATTTGCCTAAAAATACTCCTCTTTGTGTTTCCTTTAGTACAAGGCTCCTGGTGATGATTTCTTTGCTTTTTTTTGTATGAAGAGTCTATTTTGCCTTCATTTTTTAAAGATATCATTACAAGGCATAAAATTTCATTATCTTCTGCCTCTATTATACCTGTTAAGAAGTAAGTTTTTATGCTCATTATGGCTATTGTTAAGGAGTTGTACTTCAATTTTTTTTTTTTTTTTGCTCTTTATCTTTTCTTTTCAACTTTTTAGTATGATAACCCTTGGAATAAATTAATTGTATTTATTCCTCTTGGCATGCATAGCATTTCTTGAGTCTGTGGTCTAATGCCTTTTATCTCCTTGGGAAAATTATAAGCCATGTTGTCTTTAAATATCTATTTTCTCTCTACTTTCCTTCTGCAAGTCCAATTACATATATGCCATACTTCTGACTACATCCCATATGTCTTTTTTTTTTTTTAAAGATTTTTTATTTATATTTATTTGAGAGAGAGAGAATGAGAGACAGAGAGCATGAGAGGGAGGAGGGTCAGAGGGAGAAGCAGACTCCCTGCCGAGCAGGGAGCCCGATGCAGGACTCGATCCCGGGACTCCAGGATCATGACCTGAGCCGAAGGCAGTTGCTTAACCAACTGAGCCACCCAGGCACCCTCCCATATGTCTTTGATATCCCATTTTTGTAACTTTCATCCATTTACCTCTCAATAATTTGGTCTGGATACATTCTTCTTATCTAAGGTCTTGTTCAAAATTCACCTTATAGCTGTGTCTAATTTGCTGACAAAAATAATCTTAGTTTCAGTTACTTTATTTTTCAGTTTAATAATTTCCATTTAATCATTTTTAGTTTAAACTATAGTGCTGAACTTCATCTTGACATCTAATTTCTTGAATAGATTAATCAAAGTTATTTTTAAGATCCTGTCTTGTAACTTTGTCATCAAGATCTCTGTTGGATCTGTTTTGTTGTCTCTGATTTCCCCTGGTGTTTGATCATGTAGTCTTATCATGTTTGCTTGATAACTTTTGATTGAATATCTTCCATTCTTTTTTTTTTAACATTTTATTTATTTATTTGACAGAGAAAGAGTTAGCGAGAGCAGGAACAGAAGCAGGGAGAGTGGGAGAGGGAGAAGCAGGCTTCCCGCCGAGCAGGGAGCCCGATGTGGGGCTCGATCCCAGGACCCTGGGATCATGACCAGAGCCGAAGGCAGACACTTAACGGCTGAGCCACCCAGGTGCCCCTGAATATCTTCCATTCTGTTTAATGAATTGCAGAGAAAATTTAAGACACTTGATGCTGTTAATTTGCTTTAGAAAGGATTTTTTTTTTTTTTTTGCAGTTAGATCAGAGGAAATTAGATCAGAGGCAGATTACCTTAATCTAACCAGGGCTTTAGTGTTTTGGGGGAATGGTGTACATCTTGTTCATTCTTATTCCTAATGTATAACCCTTGAGAGTGTTTAAACTGAACACTCGAGGTGTTCACAAGCATGCATTCTTCTTGGCAAGCCTTAAACTCTAGTGCTCAATTTTTGTACACTAAATCTGTAAGTTTGTCAGTAACTCTACTCAGCTTCTTGTCCTCTCAAGCTGCTGTTTCCTTCTCTTCTTATCTGCCTCTTATCTACCATATTTTAGTCAGCAGATTCTTCAAGATAAAAAAGTAACACCCAGGCACCTCTGTGTGCTTCTTTATCTGGATCTTGGCAGCTCAAGTCCTTTTGCCTTCAAACAAGGTTTGGGGGTTTTTTTGTTTGTTTGTTTGCTTTTAAACATCTTTTCCAGCTACTCTAGTTCTCATGGTAGAGCTGTTCTCCAATCATCTATCATCTTGTTCACTATTATCACATAACTTCTTAGTATTTTCCTTGAACTACTAAATATGATTTCAATTCTCCTACTTGATATAAGGTTTTTGAACACCAGCTATTAGAGGATGGGAAGGAGTCAACTGCTGAAAGCCAAGAAGTGAGGCCCATGTGAAGATGTCTAATGAACACGTGTGCTGTTCCAAGTGAAATGAATTTAATTTTTTAATTTTTTTAAAAAGATTTTATTTATTTGACAGAGAGAGACATAGTGAGAGAGGGAACACAAGCGGGGGGAGTGGGAGAGAGAAAAGCAGGCTTCCCGCTGAGCAGGGAGCTCAATGAGGGGCTCGATTCCAGGACCCTGAAATCATAACCTGAACCAAAGGCGGATGCTTAATGATTGAGCCACCCAGGTGCCCCGTGAAATGAATTTTATTTGGGGGATTGGAAGAAGGAGAAGAAGAAGAGGAAGAGGAGGAAGGGGGAGGGGGAGGAAGGAGGGAGAAGGAAGAGAGGAAGAGGAAGAAGAAGAAGGGAAAGAAAAAGAATGGAATCTTGCTCCAAGGTTAGTATCTGGTGAAAATAGAATGTTCATGGCCATCAGTCATGTCTAGTTTACAACACAGGCCAGGATAATTAGCAACCATGGTCTACTGAAGAAGAGAAAAATCTTTGGGGATAAATATGAGAAGAGAGAAACTTTAGATGTTTAATAAGGAATAAAAACAAAAGAGATGTGTTAATCATTAGAAATACTTCTCAAATGTGCCTCTGCCCTGGCATGGACACCACTGTGAAGCCAGGATAAGTAATATACAACAAAACACAGCTTATAGATACTTGGAATGTGGGGAAGAGGGAGAAAGAGAGACATAGATTGAGAGAGAGGGAGACATCCATTCTGTGAAGCTGGATCAGAGGATTTCATCCTCATCTCCAAAGGTCTGTATATGTTGTATGAAAGGATCCCCAGGTGTCACTCAAGCCAGGGAAGATGCACCCCACATGGATCTGGGGCAGATGGTGGGTGAGAGTCAGAGCATAAACTGCATCCTAGGGTAAGTGGGAAGACTAAAAACCCTCTCAAAGATGTATGTGCCAACTCAAACAAGGAATAATATTGATTCTCAATGTAATCTACTTAATATTTGAGGGTTTTTAAGTATTTCATTTACTTAAAGTTTTAATTATAGCTTTTTGACATCTCAAGTGTTCATAGGAACGATAATGGATACAAACTCTGTGAAACTAAACACCAAGAGAATTGAATTTTAAAATACAAGAATCAAGCTATAACAATGAAGATCCTTTTTCTAGTTGCTGCACAGAAAACTGAGAGAGGACTATCCTGAGCCCTCCCATCAGAATCACAGGTGGTAACAAAAAGACACACTGTCCATTTTGTCTCTCTGGGGCAGTAATAACATTCTGCACATTATATAATCCACTAAGGTTACATAAGAAACCCACTACAACGTGGGAGTCACAGAATAATAGCAAAATGACAACTGTGCCTGTGTGTGTATGTGTGTGTGTGTTCAGTGCCAGATGCTATAAGAAGGTGGGAAATCAAGTTTTTAAAGGTGATGGGCCAATTTCCTTATAACCTGGAAATTAATCCCCTTGAAGTTTAAGATGAAAGAGGGAACATGATGGAAGTGTTCTTGCATATCTTAAGACAATCCCTTCACCAATGCTGTGAAGGATCAGGCTGCAGAATTCCAATGTAAGACAATCCTGTAAACATGTAAAATAGAAACTGTTAAACCCAAATGGCGTTAAGAAGAAAATACCTGCAGTCCCCCTTAGCAACCACAGGCCCGGCTGAGTGCCTGTAAGTCTGCACTTACAGTGTGAAATCAGCAAGAGGAAAGTGTGTTGCCTTCCATAATGAAGAGCCTGGACCAACACTGGTCACAAGGCAGAGTGATTTCCATTATCTGGAAAACTTCTCAATTCAAGCGCTGTATACATGTAATTTACTCCTACAGAAAGTCATTTGGATTTTAACCTGAGATCCTCAATTTAAAACAAATTAAAGATCCGTTAAGTGTAAGCTTTTTGGAGGTCATTCTCTATATGGGCCTCTAGTTATATTACAATTTTTTATCTTAGTATTTCTGTTTATGTGTTACTGGAAGGTAATAACACTTAGTGCTATTTATTTGGAAAACCCCTTTTTCTGAGTGTTGGATTGGAAATACTTGAAAGTAGTTAAAGTACTCACTCTAAAGCTTAAAGGCTCACGCTAAGATTTGAACATATTCTAGGATGCATATTATAGGATGGACAGACTCTGTGAGAGGTCTGCAATTTTGCAAGTTCTGGGAATTCTTGAGGAAAAATGGTGGTACAAATAGAAGATATATATACACATACACATGTACACCTAAACACACTCATATATATACACACATATATATATACATATATATCATAGGCCTATATTATATATAGGTATCATATGTTACATATTGATATTATATATACTGTGTATCTATGCACATATATATATTTATATACATGTGTATTATAGGTATTATAAGAATTATTAAATTTTGGTCCAATACCAAACTATCTTAAGCATCATTTCTTTGTAATTATAATTAGATTATTCCTAGCGTAGAGTAAGATTAGCATTAAAATTACAGAATCACAACAATTACTTTGACTGTGTTGGGACCCACAGTGATTGTCTTCGCCCTCAGAGTTCATTCTATATATGGTCTATGTCACAGCTCATGACCTTGATGTGGGCTCTGGTCCTTCTCTTCATCCTCCGTCTTAATGCAGGAAGTACTCAGAAGTTGTTCATATGTGTTTCCAGTGCAGTCCTCAAGCCTTCCTCCTGTCAGCTGAGGCCTGACTTTCTCTGCAAATGCACTGTCATTCCCCTCTTCCGCCCGACTTCTGCTTCTATGACCTACCACACACTCAAGCGTGGTCGACGTCTGCTGCTGTTGTTGGTCCAAGTGCAGCCAAAGCGGGTATGTCTCATCCCCTGTGACCTTGACTCTTTCCCCTTTATTCTGTACCCCAGCACTCCTCCAATCCTCTACCTGGGGAGCTATCCTGTTTTCTCCTTTTCTCCCTTGGTCTTTGTTCCTACCTTTTAAGGCTATTCTTCCAAGTCTGCATTTCAAAGTCAACAGACCAGACTAGCAATTCCCCTAGAATGCAAGGGAGCCAGCTAAGCAAGGGACAGAATGCTTTCAGCGGGAGTGTGCCTGAGGCAGAGAAGACTCACATACAAACCCATTTGGTCTGAATGCTGTTTATGAATATGGAGTCCTTTCTCTCTATCATGTAAACACGTTCCAGAGTCCTACATACCTACATTTTCAGTTATTATTTAAATTGAAACCTCCCTTAGGAAGGAATAGAGCAGCACTTCTCAAAGTTGAAAATACACACTAATCCCTTTTGGAAGTTGTTGAAAAACCACAGATTCTGATTCCATAGGTCACACAAGGAGCATGAGACACTGCGTTTCTGACACACTCACTAGTGTCGATTACGCCTCCAGACTCAATTCCACACTTGGAGTGACAAGAGTATGGGGTCTGAAATATTTCATAACTTCTAATTTAAAAATTATTTTACATAAAAGTTTCAAAACTTATATTTATAAATCAGCACAATGATACAACACTTTCTTAGGGTAAGACTTAGAAAAAAAATACACTGCATTTCTCCCCTCAGAGCATCTACCACATCAGACTATCAGCCATATTCCCTCAGTACTGGGCACCAGGAGTCTCAGGGGACTAGAAGGGGAGCTGGGCTCTGTCCTCTCCCCTGCCTTCATGCATCCCAAATGCTGCTCACAGCTACCACACAACTAGCTCTCTCAGAAAAATAAAGGTGGGAGTGTGTGGGGTGAGTGTTCTTGATTAGAAGAGGTGGGCATAATTTTGAACTATAATTTTATTAAAGATAGAGAGGACATGTTCCCTTGTATGGTTCTCTTACCAACAGATCTTCCATAAATAGCAAAACCAAACCATATAAAAGGCAGAGGGAACAATGGGACATCCTAGCTGCATGAAAGTTTTTGTGTAAACACCCAAATAATGAGTACCAGGCATGGCCAGTCACAGGATGAGGATATCAGTAGGAGCCAAGTAGGACCCTAGGAGAAGCTGAGCTTAAAACCAGGTTCAACATGACACATGAAAGGAAGGAACAAAGTCTGGAGTGAGGGCCAGGAAGTCGAAGGAAGGTGAAAGCCATGAGCAGAGTCAAGATGAAATGTGTAGGATGGGCTTGTCTCCAGAGGTCCTCACCCAATAACCACACTCAAGAGAGCAGGGTCTCATCTCAGGATTCAGCAGTACCCCCAGGCAGGCCTGTGACCACAGTGTAAGGGCCCAAACTGGGTAAAAGGAAGACAGAACAGTTGCTTTAACCCAGAGATTGGGCATAGCGTCCTGAGGTCTTGAATAGGCAGGGCCACTCAGGAGAAAGTGAGAACATGCAATGAGAGAATAGAATCTTGCTATCTTCTGCTCTATGAGCCAACAAATGTATCCAAAGAGAGACCCAGGTTCAGAACATGCTGGTTACTCTATGAGCAGACTGGGGCCTTGGGCCCCTCTCATGGGCCTCTCCGAGATGCAGAAGGAGAAGCTCTATAAGTAGTGATGGGTAATACTTTTAATCTGGAGTCACAAACCCTTTCCAGCTGTGTAGCCTTGGTGAGTGGCTTGATCTTTCTGACACTCCCGTTTCTTCACCTCCGTGTAGAATAATACTAATACCTCACTGGGATTATTGTTGTCTGAATCAAAAATAATGATGTAAAGTTTTTCTTTTTACCTGGCTCACAGATAAAACTTAATGAGCGGTTCTTGTCTCTGTTAGAAGGTTACCTAATGTAGGATTATGACATAAAAAGACAATCGAACGGTAACTAAAGTCCATTTTCTAGATGGTGCAAGCAATGGTGAAGATGGAAGATAAAAACACATTGTTTGGGGTCCAGAAAGGTTTCACGAGTCTATCAAACCAGAACACAAATTTATTGTGCCACCAGCATTGCGTTCACTTTTGCATTGCGAAACAAGTTCAACCGTTCCAAGCCTGCGAAATACTTTCAAGTGCTGGGAATTTGTTTTATCCCAGTTGCCATTTTGTAGATTTTTTTTTAAAAGATTTTATTTATTTATTTATTTGACAGAGAGAGACAGCAAGAGAGAGCACAAGCAGGGGGAGTGGGAGGAGAAGCAGGCTTCCCATTGAGCAGGGTGCCCGATGCGGGGCTCGATCCCAGGACCCTGGGATCATGACCTGAGCCGAAGGCAGACATTTAACGACTGAGCCACCCAGGCACCCCTCCCAGTTGCCATTTTGGAAGGAAATAGTTAAATCCTTTCTGAGCTTCTTCTCTCAGCTGGGAGGCAAGCAAGTGAAGACAATTTAAGTACAAGGTTTTCAGGTTTATTAGAAATGTAAGAAGACAGTTAATTGTCCAGTAAAAAAATAAATGTATAATTAGGCAGGCAAGCTTCTAAAAAAAGACCCGAAGCAAGTGGTGCTTAAATTAAAACAAAAACAAAAACAAAAACAGATGCTTGAGGGCCATGATTAGTAAATCTACAATTTAATTAGAAGTTGTGAGACCAGACTTGCTCCTTTAGAAGTAGATATAATAAATTATAAACACCTTAGTTAGTGATTCATTTAGGTAATATTTTTGGCATATTTTTCTTAGAGACTGTCAAAAAGAAAAAAGCATTTAGCATGATGATTCATTGAAACACACTGTCAATTCCCTTCTCGAATTGAGTTCCCTTTATCCTGAGGGTTCAGAAGGGCATCACGTAAATCATTCTTTTCCATATATGTACTTTTTGTTCCACTGAAATGTAGTCAGCTTCCAGTAAGTTCCTTATATATCTGCTTTAAAACACCGTGAAGCTCTACCAGCGGTTCTGTGACCAAAGGCTGTAAACGTCGCTACGCATTTTTAAATCTGACACGCCACTCCAGGTCCAGACTCCCTGGTCTGAGCTGCAACCTGGGCTGCTTGGGCGCCATCTTAAAGCTGAGCACCTTTGTGGATTTGGAATCCCTGCCCCTCCCCCTGACTTTATTTATTAATTTTGGGGCCTCAGAGACACAGAATTGAGTTAAGCATGTGGTGGATTTTTGTCATATGTTTCTGCAAGCACCTCTCTTGTTGGATCATCTGTTGTTTTTCTCCTTCCCATCTCTAGCTTCATGTACTGAACATGCTGCTCTCCAATTCATCCTGTGTGTTTATGTAAATACATGTAACTGTATCCTGGAAAACTGTCAGGATATTTGTGTGTGTGTGTGTGTGTGTGTGTGTTTTAAAATTACATAAATTGTACTGTGCTTTGTTGCCTTTTCTTTTCCATTTCGAATCCTTCTGATCTAGCCATGTTGCTATAAATAAAGAGTTCATTATTTCTGACTATATCTAGAGTATGTGCCTATCACACTAATTATCTTTTCCTCTGGTGATGAACACTTATGTTGCTTCCTTGCTGCTATGATTGATACAATGGTGATTCTTCTTCTACACGTGTCATGATGGATTTGAACAGGTATTTTGCTAGGATAGACCTAGGGATGGGATTGCCAGGTTCCATTCCTACTTAATTTCTTTAAGTATTTTTAGATTGCTCTTCAGCTGAGCTATACCAACTTCTATTTCCACCCGCAGTTCATAGAAGTGTCTTTCCCCACATCCTGGCCAGCACTTGTTGATATGTTCATGATAAGATGCCCCACTCACTAAAAATCAGAGACAGTGCTCTCAGTTGACACATTTCCGCCATGATTTCCTTGAGAGAGAGCCGGCCGTGTGGTAGCTAAGGGCAGCATTTGGGGAGTATGGCTGACGGTCTGGTGTGGTAGATGCTCTGAGGGAAGAAATGCAATGTGTTTCTCAAAAGTCTTAAATTAAGACAGTGCCAAATCCTTGAACTGATTCATAAATACATATTTTAAAACCTGAATTAAAATATTAGAAGCTATAAAATATTTTATATATTCTAAAATAATTTAAATATCTTTTTCCTCCTCTCTTATTGTTTAGCTTTAGAGGTTTTACCTTTCATATTTAGATATTTTGTGAATTTGAAGTTTGTTTGGGGATGATGTTTGAGGTAGGAATCTGGCTTTATTTTTATACTGTGTCAATCAATGTTACCAGCATCATCTACTTAATCTGTATTTTCCCTAATGATTTTCTTTTTTTTTTCCTTAAGATTTTATTTATTTCAGAGAGAGAGCATGAGCAGGTGCAGCAGAGGGAGAGAGAGATAAACAGACTCCCCGCGGAACAGGGAGCCTGATGCGGGTCTCAGTCCCAGGACCCTGGGATCATGACCTGAGCTCAAAGCAGACGCTTAACCGACTGAACCACCAAGGCACCCCTCTCTAGTGATTTTTTTTTTTTAAGATTTTATTTATTTATTTGAGAGAGAGAGAATGAGAGAGAGCACATGAGAGGGAGGAGGGTCAGAGGGAGAAGCAGACTCCCCGCCAAGCAGGGAGCCCGACGCGGGACTCGATCCTGGGACCCCAGGATCATGACCTGAGCCGAAGGCAGTCGCTTAACCAACTGAGCCACCCAGGCGCCCCTCTAGTGATTTTTGATAACGAATCTACCACATGCCATGCTTCCAAGTCTGTTTCTGGGATCACTATCCTCTTCCATTGTTCTGTATATTCTTTGTGCTAGATTAGACTTATTACTTTCACTTTTAAAAAGACATCTTTATTATTTGTGGAGATTTATTATTTCATATGACTTGTAGAATTAGTAGAGAAAAAAGTTCCCGCCAAATTTCTGCTGGGATATTTATTCTAATTACTTTATGCTAATTACATAATCTATGATGATTGACATCTTTATAACCTCTGGCATCCATCTATAAGCCAAATATATATTCTATTTGTTTAGATTTTCTTTCATACTCTTTAATAGAGTTTGATTACTTTTTTTTCCATAAAAGTTGTGTGCATTCTTGTGAGGGTGTTTCCCATTCTTTGTAGTTTTTGTGACAGTTGTGAATGGCACCCTATTTTCTTTTATATTTTCTAGTTGGCTATTATCAGTTATAGAGAAATCCTAATGATCTTATACACAGCACCCATAAGAATCTTTAATTTTTCAACTATTTATTATTCTCTTCCAATCCTTATTCTACCTATTACTCTTACATACCTTTTTTCTTTGGCCATCAGTATTATATTGAAATTAATAGGAACGCTTCTAAAATTTCCTTAGTAAAAATGAGGTTTGGTTTGACTCCTTTTGATGCTGTTTTTGATGTTAAAACTTTCTTGAATTCCTGGGATGACATAACTTAGCATGATCTGTGTTTTCCGTGAACTATTAGATTGTATAATTTAATAGATTATTTACATGTTCGCATTTATGTGAAATTGTCTTACAATATCATTTTTTCCTCTTGAAATATTCATATAGTAGCATCATAAAATAAGGGCAGCAGCTTTCTCTTTTTTCCATTTTATGGAACTAGAAGATCATCTGTTCCTGGAGAATTTGGTACGACTCAGCTATAAAACCACCTAGAATTGGCAGTGATTTTGAGGGGAGGGAAAGAGGTGGGAGCATGGCTCATCAATTTTTGACCAGCATTTCAATTTTTTTTTAATGGTTATCGGTCCATTTATTTCTTTAGAATGTTAACATCTCTATAACAGATCTAGTTAGACACTTTTCATGATTATTTTGCTTATTCATATCTTTTTCTTCTTAATAATGTATGGATAGATGTTTGTCTAGCCTTTTTGAAAAATACAGTTTGTTATCTTAATTATTTCTATTGTTGTATTTTTGTTCTCTGCTTCAATTTCACCCTTATTTTTATTCTCTTCTTTCATATTTACTTTTATTCACTTTGCCTTTTATGCCTTGTTTTTTTTTTTTTTTTCCTGCCATCCTTTCTTGTTTTCCAGTTAAGCTATACATTTCCTTGTATGTAACTTTTAAACTATTTCTCACAAACAAACTTGTAGTATTTTTGTTTTCATTTGGTGCCCAATGGTTATTTTAATTATATATTTTTTGTTTATTTTTAAATTGATTGCCTGATTATCAAAAAACACGGTCTATGTGATATTGACTCTTTTTCATTTATGGAGGTTTTCTCTGTCGCTTAGTGTGTAGCCCATTTTTGTGACTGTTTTCTATGTGCCTAAGAATATATGGTGTGTGTTTACAGACCATAAAAAGTTCTGTTCATCTATTAGCCCAAGCATATCAGCTTCTGTGTCTTTTTCAATTATTTTGACTGTTGGCCAATTACTTTTAAGGACAAATTTATTGACGTTCCCGTCAGTTGTAAATTCGACTGTTTTTTCCCCCTGTAATTCTATCAGTTGTTGAAACTATATTTCTAGGTGTATATATGCTCATGGTCATAACATCTTCTGGATTATTGTTTCTTTTCCTAATACTTAACAATCTTTGTCTTTTCTGATTTTTTAAAACCAAGCTTTATTTTGTCTTATGTTAAAGGTCTTTCCCTTGCTATAATTTGGTTCATATTTCATGGGTATATCTTTTCTTCCACTTTTATTTTTGCACTTTCTCTCGCCTTTTGTTTAAATATGTTTCTTTTAAATAATATAGTGATGGTTTCCACTTTTATTCAATCTGAGTGTTTCTCTGTTGATTTAAACATTTTTGGTAATTGCTGTCATTTAAAAACTGTTCCACTATTTTATCTCCTATTTTTATTTACCACACATCTTTTTTTTTTATTTGTTAATGTAATCTCTATACCCAAGTGGGGCTCGAACTCATGACTCGGAGATCAAGAGTCACATGTTCTGCCGACAAAGCCAGCCAGGCTCCCCTATTTACCACACATCTTTTTATTTGTCTTGTAATTTCTGACCTTGAATTGGATTTATGAATTTTCCTTTTCTTTTTAAAGTTCAGCATTTTACTGCTACTATCATGGCAATTTCCCAATGACAATACTTTTGTTTACTTTGTGGGTTTTTTTATTTTTTTAACATGTTGTAGAGCTTACCAACAACTATGTCTTCCTCTCAACCAAGACAAGTTCTTGGTTAGTAATTTTCCTTTAGTCTCTCCCCCACACTTAACATATTAAAATATTTTTTGAGTTTTACACACACATGTGCTTGCATTGTTTATTGAGACAATCATGAAATTATTAAATTTTGAGGCACTCTTATATGTTACCATACACGGCTTCCTCTTCTTTCTGAACCTTCCAAGAGTGATCTCCGAGGGTCTTTGGAGAGTCAACTGTGTGCCTGATAATATCTTTATTTTATCTTCACATTTAGAAAGGACATTAGCTCTTCGTCTCTTGTGTTTTGAAATTATGACTCCATTGCTTTCTTCTATCCAGAGTTACTATTGTGAAATCTGTTGTTTCTTTGAAGTGATGATCTCCTATTTCTTTCCAGAAGATTTTAGAATTTTTTGCATCATTGATTTTTTAAATATTACTCTGACATGTTTAGCAGTTGAGGTTTTTGTATCTATTCTGTTTAGATTTTCTTATCTTTTGTTTGAATCTGGGAAATTGGAAGGAAATATTTTCTTATATATCTCTCCCCGCCCCATCCCCATATACACTTGTTAATTCTTTTCTTCTGGGGCTCCTATTAAATACCTATGGACACTTCAATGTCTGCCTTTATTTCTTGATGTTTCCCTCGTTCTTTCTATCACTTAATCCTTTCCTGATGCCAGTCCTAAGACTTCCTGCAAGCATATCTTGCAACATGGTAATATGCTATTTTCTCTGCACATTCTGTTATTTAACCCATCCATTGTGTTATTTCAATAGTTACATTTTTAGCACTCAGTAACCCACTTGAACATCCTGTTACTTTGCACACTTGCCTCTTGTCCCTGTATCCTTCCTCATATCCCTGAAGATATTTACTTAATGCTTACTTGAAATTCCTGTTCAGTCTGGTCAGTTAATGCTGTGACCCCTGCTATGTGGTTTAGTTTCTTGCTCTTTAAAATGCTGATCCTTCTCAAATGTTACTTTTACCCTTTGAGTTCTTATTCCTTGGAATTCTCTGTTACCCAAGGCTGGTGATAAGGGCCTGGGAGAAGGGAAACGATCTGGAACCCCAGCTTGTTCTCTCCCATAGGAAGTTTGGGTTTGGGGTGGGGTGTCAGGACAGAGGAGCCTCTAGTCTTGCGATCTAAACTGAACAAATCCCCATTTCTTCTCCTCCTCCCCATCTGACGAGTCCCCCCCAGAGGAACCCCAACAGTTGCCCCTTATACTGCTCTTGTGCATCATGCCATCCTCTGATAATGTCTTCATCCATGGGGTGGGGTTAGGGGGACTGAGAGAGGGGAGGATGCCCCCACGGTGACATCCCCGCTGCATCTCCTGCTACTGGAGCTTTACCCTCGTGGGGCCCGTGCCCTCCTGTAGGACCTCGTCTCCCACTGGCTAGGGACGATGTGTGGCTCCTCTTTTCCACAAAAGAGACAGGGCAGACCATGGCCACCGTACGTGTAGAATAAGGGTGTGAACGAGAAGAGGGCACAGTGAGGGTGGCCTCTTCTCAGCCGTTCTCCTGTCTTTGGCAACTGACTCTCTGCCTAGGTTACTATTTCTCTTCCAAACGGGAATAAAATTCTCCCTCTCCAAGCATGCCTCATGATTTTTATGTTCAGAGATTAACTGCCTCACTTCTGTGGCCTCGCCAGAGTGAGCTCAAGAGAGGAAGCCAGCAGCTGATGGCAAGTTTACCATTCTTCTCCAGAACTAGAAACCTTTGTTGACTTTAGGAGACAATTCCTGCAATAGCAACTTTTGTTTTATATATTCTTTTATTTACTTTTGAGAAGAGTGACAACAGGTGTCAGCTCTACTGAGATCAGGAGATTTCCAGTTCATTTCAACACCACTAGTTAACATCTATGTTTCCCAGAGCCTTTAACCCTCTGAGCTTAAGTTGCTCATCTGCAAGTTGGAAAAACAACATTGATACACTTTTTATTCAGTAGACACTGTGTGTTAGGCACTGATATTAAGCCTAAATTATTTCACAGAAATGCTGGCAGAATCAAAGGAGAGACTATATAAAGTAGCTAGATAGACCTCACTGTGCCATCTTGAAGCAGAAAAAGATTGCGTAGGACTTACGGACTTCGTCTCTAGAGTGAGAAAGATGTGTATTCAAATCTTGTCCCTGTCACTTAGCTCTGTTATTTTGAGCATGTTACATAATTTCTCTGAGCATTAGTTTCTTAAATTGCAAAGTGGAGAAAATATCTACATCAAAATATTGCTGTGGATTTAATCAAGATAACCTAATTAACTCAGTGGTTACTCAATGTCTGACATCTATTATGTGTTCAATAAACATTGGCTATCATTAGTGTATATATCGGCTCCTTCCTTCCTGGCAATGCTCCACAAGCTTTAATTACTTCTCAAAGGAAATTAAAGGGATATTGACCTTAGATAATTTGATGTTGTGGGATCTAAATGCAGTAAGTAGGTTCTTTATAAAATCCTGAATGACTATGATCATTCTTTCTTGCCATAAAAGCATCTCTTGAATTCTTAAGTTATCTGGCTCACTATCATAGTCTTTGAAGCAATAGCTATAGATTTTTGAACCATTGCCCAAGAACTTGGTCTTGAGTGGCACTGCAGCATGTTGAAAGGAAATGCTTTGAGTAGAAACAATTAAAAACTTGAGGAAATGTGTGTGGAGTGGATTGGTCATTGGAGGGTGTGGGGATGGACATGGGTAGAAATGAAGAAAGGCAGAGATTATAGACTGAAGAGCAGGACTGCCATTATAAAACACCCGGCTCTGGGGCACCTGGGTGGCAAAGCCGATTAAGTGTCCGACTCTTGGTTTGGGCTCAGGTCACGACCTCAGGGTCTTGAGATTGAGCCTAGGTTGGGCTCTGCGCTCAGCTCAGAGTCTGCTTAGATTTCCCTCTCCTTCTCCCTCTGCGCCTCCCTCCCCTCTAAAATAAATAAATACATCTTTTAAAAAAACACAAAAAAGCCAACTCTGATCATCCCAGTGGCAATCCAATCCCAGTGGCATTGCAATCCAAATTGGGGGGATAGAGACTCATATTCTGGAAGAGCACTAATTTCTCTTGTCCCATACAGTAGCATGTGGCTATTAAACATTTGAAATATGGTTAGCGTCATTGAGCTGACCTTAAATTTTATTTGATTTCATTTGATTTAAATTGAAATTGAAATAGCCACATGTAGCTAGTGCCTACTCTGTTGAAAAGTGCAGCACCAGAAAAGAGAATTGGCAAAATAATGATGTAAGATTAAAAGTGGGTAATGAAATAGCGAAAAAAATAAGCTGTTCGCAAAGACCCTCGGTGGAAGACTTCAGGGACCCAGGGGATCCGGATATCCTTCGTTTCCTTCAGGGTCCTTTAGGCAGCCATCTGTCACTACCACATCCAACATCCCATGCCTCTGTAACCTTGTCATCACCCTGCAATGCCTGCTAACATGTTCCCTTGTCGTAACGATAATCCCGTGCGCAGAGCCCAGGGGAGGCTTACACCATATCGGATGGAGCTCTACCAAGGCCAGAGAAGCAACAATGATGCCAACGTGCAGAGATTAGTATTCATGGCATCAAAGGATTTCCTTCGGTACACACAGCACATACCACCCATATGCTGGCATGCAAACGGCACAAAGCTGCCTCTTGAGATGACAATATGATCTCTCTGGACATAGTCATAGAAAGCCAGGGCCTGTAATTTGCTAAAAAGAAATTTTACCTCAATTGCTTGTATGTTTGGGCAAGATGTGTATTTAGATATGGGAGATGTTTTGTGTGTGTGTGTGTGGTTAAAAATAAATAGCACTGCAGTATAGATAATAGCATTTTTGCGCATAGCAATCTTTTTTTTTTTTTTTTAAATATTTTATTTATTTATTTGACAGAGAAAGACACAGCGAGAGAGGGAACACAAACGGGGAGTGGGAGAGGGAGAAGCAGACTCCCTGCCGAGCAGGGAGCCCCATGCGGGACTCGATCCCGGGACTCCAGGATCATGACCTGAGCCGAAGGCAGTCGCTTAACCAACTGAGCCACCCAGGCGCCCGCGCATAGCAATCTTAAGGAAAGGAAAAGAAGTACTTTCTCTTTTAATGATTTGAAGATGACCTCATGCTTATTTTGTGCTCTGTCTTCTCAGCCTTTGCCTGCGTGTGTGGAGCTGTGTTGAGGTATATGCCCAGAGCTCCCCTGCTTTAAATAGTATGTCAAATACTCTCCCAGGGGCACTTGCTAACTCACCTGGGTATAGGAGGGGGTGATGGGGCCCTCTATGATGGTCCCCTTACTGAAATCTATGTAGTGGGGAGATCTTCTCTAAGTAGCAGATGATTGGTATGACAGAGCTGTTTCCGGGCAATTCTGGCTGCAGCCAAGAAATCAGGAAATGAGGGTTTGACAGGGTTGCACGTGAAGGGAAAATTTTCACTCCAGCTCACAAGATCTCCCCAGATGACAGCAAAAAGCAGGTGGACCCCACGGGTGGGTACAGTGGGAGTGATTTGATCATGAAAACTCCTTGCCCCTTGGTAACAACTCTCAGTAGCTAAAAATTTGTTTGTGGTTTCAGGGAAACATAATGTGTTTTCTGTGGTTATGGTAGAAAGCATTTTCCCCCATTGACTGAGGGATGCTCAAGTAAGTATTTATAATGTATTAGGGAGAGCTGAATGTTGTAGTTTATAGGAACCCAAAAAAGCTGCTATTGAGTGTATTATTGGCCTAAATCCTAAATTAATATCAAGTTCACAAAAAAAATATTTAAGATGAAAAGCTCTCTATTCTTCCATTACCAAACAGAGATACTATATTTAGTCCTCTGACCTTAATCATTATTTATTTGCACTCTGGAGCAGGCCCCAGATTTCTATTCTATTAAAAAAAAAATGTTTGGTAGGAATGAAGAACAGATCACAGTTTCAAATAAGGTCTAATTTTCCTTCACCTACTATTTTTCGAGTTGACTATACTACACCCCTGATTATCCACCAAACACTAACACATACAATAGGTGTGGTGGGAGGTTGGCCCAGAGCATTTGAGTTCTCCCTTCCCTGCATGCTACCTTGGCAAAATTTGGTTGACCCCTATGTTATGAGTGTTTGCTTTCTTTTGCTGTTGCTGCTGGAAAGTTCTGCAAATCCTACGTGGCTCTGCTAAGCCCCTGTTGCTTTTTCTCCCTTCCCTCTCAGCCTCAAAACATACTCACCAGATTCACATCAGCAACAACTTCCATAGAGACTTGAGTTTCCTTCATTTCATTTCATTGCCAGGTGATAATTCAGCCAGTTGTTTACTTTTTTTTTCCTCTCACACACATTATTTCTATTAATAAGCTACTCAACTCTAAATGTGATTTTCTCCATTGGAATCTCATTGTGGAAAACTAATCTAATTAGGCACTTTCCCTGCAGGTTATTTTGATTTCATTGTCAGCACTAGAACTTTCTATGCTTTTCAAATGGAAGAACAACAAAGCAGCACCATTGGAAGTTATGGGTCACAAAAAACCTTTTTTAAACCCACATTAGATAACATATTCAAGATATGAACTATTTTCCTACTCCCCAGAAAAATCTGATTGGTATGAAAATGTACTAATGCCTTAGATCTTAGATGTATTTGAAACTGACAGATTTAAAATTAATCTATAGCTAAAGGACCAACCTGAGAAACCCATATTTTGGCAAATACATTATTAGGTAGAAGATCTGTGACCTACTACAGCATGTGGTGCATTATCTTTGAAATTGACTTTAGGGGGTGTCTGGCTGGCTCAGTTGGTAGGTAGAGCATGCAACTCTTGATCTCAAGGTTGTGAGTTTGAGACTCATGTTGGGTGTAGAGTTTACTTAATTAAAAAAAAATGATTTTAGAATTCTAAGGAGAATAGAAAACTTTAGCAACTCAGTTCTTTTCAGTTTTCCTTTTCCTTATTCTTTTCTTTTTTTCTAAGATTTTATTTTATTATTTATTTATGAGAGAGGGAACAAGAGAGCACCAAGCCAGGGGTGGGGGGGCGGGCAGCGGCAGGCAGAGGGAGAAGCAGGCTCCCCACTGAGCAAGGAGCCTGAACCTGGACTCAATCCCAGGACCCTGGGATCATGACCTGAGCCGAAGGCAGATGCTTAACTGACTGAGCCACCCAGGCATTCCTTCCTTATTCTTTTCTTCAGGAATTTAAATTAATGCTATCTCTGAATCCTATAACTCATATAAAGTTTTCTTTAAAACCTTTTATTTATTTATGGGTTACTTTCTTTTCTAAAATTCCCTAGGAATAAATAAAACAATCGATGATTAGAGCAAACATTTGCATAACGCTTACTGTGAGCCAGATACTTATTCTAGGTGTTTTGTAGAAATTAAATCACTTCATCCTCACAACCCAACCAGTTCATCGCCTTTGGTAGCCCCATTTTAGAAATAAAGAAATGGAGGCACGGTTTCATTCAGTCAAGAGCTAAAGATCTTGCTTTCAACCACTATGCCATGTTTGTCCCAGTAGTTCCGGCTCAGTAATCACTTTTAAATGATTAACTGGTTAATGTTTTGATATTTCGTTTTAATTTAGCTTGTAAGTATAGACCTGTTCGATTCCAAGATGTTGTCTGTTCACCAATAAGCCATGCAAGGTGCTGCCTGCCTTGGGGAACCCACTGTGCCATGTTGCTTCTCAGTAGTACTGCGTGATTTTTGTTGGCATATACAGTGGACTCATTTCTCCAAACAGATTCTCATCAGCCAATCTCATGCAGTGGTAAGCTGATGTCAAGGAAATTGGACAGTTGGGTTCTCTGGCCTGTACCTTCTCCAGCTATAGATGAACTCTAGGGGACACCAACAATTAACCCAAAGCATGTTCAGTGGGCCGAGATCAGTACAAAGGGAGGGACCATATAATCTGAATATTAGCTGGCATCAAGTTATTTCAAAATGCTTGCTACACTATGACTAAGCCTGCCATTTAAACTAGACAGAGCCAATCCTCAGGTCAGGGCCTCCTTGACCCTGCACCCCAGCAAGTTGTTCATACAACTCTTCTTCCCAGGACTTAATTTCTGGCCAACCCCTCCCCACCATCCAGATGACATTTGGTTTAAATATGTTTATTCGATCAGTTGAGCAAGTCGATTTCAGTCCTTTTGGACCAGATACAAAATAGGAAATATATTTGAAATTCATATGCTACCATGGACTATCTTCCTCTTCAAGTTGCTATGGTATTTCAGCTCTACCACCTTGCACTGGGTTAGTAGAGTGAATCTTGAAGACAACCTTGCAGGCATTTAAGAGGTACCCAGCTGGTGCTGTTTTTTCCCATAGAATATGTAAACAGAGCATTTCTCACTGAGACAGAAATTATCATGCCTTCAAGAGAAGAATTGCTTCCTGTCTGTAGGGTAGTGCAGTAGCTGCTGTGACATAAAGGCATTCAAGTTACTCATTCATCCAATAACTCTTTGTTAAGAACCTGTTGTTTACTCATAGCTCAGTTAGGCAGATAACTAATAGATTTATTAGTTTTGCATAAAGTGGAAGTTGCTGCTCCTGACACATTGTTGTAAAAACTAAAAACTCTTGGGCACTGTGCATCTCAGACCAGAACCTTATTTTAAAAATAATAAGCAAACAAATACATAAATAATGATCATAATTTACTCTTTTTCTTTTATGGTGAAACAGGTGACATGGTAAAGGTAACCAAAAACACACTGCAAAACTGATGAACTGTGCCCTCAGCTTTGGTCTTCCTTTCCGTAAAGTACACTTCTAGAAACACAGATTTTAGATCTGTGGAACTGAACAGCTGCACACAAGATTTACTTTCCAGTAATTTCTCTCTTTTTTTTTTCTTGGCTTAGAGAAGTTTCCCCTTTTCCACAAAATCCTTCTTGGCCACGTTGTCTACTGTGAGAGCTTATTCGTGTGATTCCTTTGCTCCCCACTTTGCGTATGTGAATTTATGGCATGGCTGGTATCATGGTTAACAGGAAGTCACTTGCGCTGATGGCTCTGCTTTCCCTCGTGTGTGTTCACTGCCGGCTGGGTTAGATGATCTTTTAGGACAGAACTGGCGGACCTCCACTGTCATCATGCAGCAGGGCTGCACCCACTGGACTGCTGAATGAATGTGCCCCTGGGGAGGGCAGGTGGGGGGGTGACCATTACCCATGGCCACCATGCAGCCTTCCACAATCTGCTTCAGGGAAAGAGTTGATTTGAACAATCTGTTCTTTCTTTTCAAAGGGCAGTTTTCAGCACACCATTTGGTTTCCTTTTGGATTGCCATGAAAATACAATGAGGAAATGATTTCTTAGAAGAAATTCCTCTCTGTCTAATCAAAATCTACTTTTGATTGCCAGACCAGCCTGTCCTTTCAAGTCCCAAAGCCCCATTCTCAACGTGCTTCTCCTGTGTTCTCACCGTCATTTCTACGTGGCTCTGCCTCTTGACAGAAACAAAACTAACAAAACCACCATGACTTAACCCAGCTGCTGAAGAAGGGAAGACCATGATGTTTTTGTTTTTAGGTTTCCTTCCTCCTTCTCTTCCTTCTATCCTCCCTTCCTTCCTTCTTTCTTGCCCCCTTCCTCCTTCTTTTCCTTCCTTCCTTCCTTGCCTCCCTCCTTTCTTCCTTCCTCTAGAAACAGAGACTAAAACAGAGGTAGAATCAATGTTTCTTGACTATTGAGAAAAGAAAAGGGCCATCAGGGAAATGATGAAGCAGCAGAGTTTCACAATCTCAGATCCATGAGCCCTCAAGAATGCCTTCTGAAGCTCTTTTAAGGAGGTGGGATGGAGACTGAAATAGCAAGGGGATTTTACAAAATGCTTGACTTTGAAAAGCAAAGCAAGCTAATGGGAGTAGGGATGCATGTGTGTTGGGAGTTAGGGAGAATGAGGCAGAGAGCCAGAGAAAGGCAGTGACATAAATCAGGCTTGTGCTGAGTTTCCTGCTTTTTTATTGGTTTGTTCCCTGTGGTGCTTTTACTAAAACTGCTTCCTCTTTCTAGACCTTCAGTTTGTTCCCACTCCAGAAGGTCTTGGATGATGTTGGCAAGATGCCAAACATCTGGGTTTTGAGATTGAGAGAGAGAGAGAGTGGAATTTCCATGGTTAAGTAACTCAATCTTTACGTGACCAATGGGAGGTGGTCTGAGAGGTCTGATGACTTCCCTTACCACACATCTACTGGGCACTGTGAGAATCATGCATGACGTTCCACCTGTTTAAGAGATGAACAAGAGGTAGTCAAGTTTATGACATTTTCATAATAACTTGAGTTATCATAATTACACCATAACAAATATGTAGTATTTTGAATTTTATATATAATTTCTATGTGTATCATTATTAGACCTCTCAGTTTCAGAGTGTCACTCTGTGCCAGGCCCTGAGGTCAATGCTTTATATACATAAGGTCATGTTATCCTCACAACAATCCCAGCCGATAATTGTTTTTGTTCCTATTGTAGAGTCGAGAAAACTGAAGTTCATAGAAGCTCCGTGACTTGCTTCATATCGTCTAGCTAGAAGGTAGTAAACTGATATTTAAATCTGGGCCAGTCTGACTTAAAGAATGCTAGACAATGATTATTTTTGACATTTCAGTTTATTATTACAAATATTAATAAAAATGATGAAACTAAAAATGAAACAGTGAGATCTTTGGTTTTGTTCATTTGAGGACGCTTAATGAATTGGCTTTAACTTTTTGCACTTCATTTCTTTACTTTTGTGTGCTCTTCAGTAGTTCACAAAAAAGCTGTGACCTGTTTTTTCACAGAGAAAATTTTAAGACCTTCGATAAATTGGAGGTTCCATACTTGCTACAAATACTTTAGTTTAGAGAAAAAGTAAAGCAGTAGGTTAAAATGTATTGACCATGATTTGAAAATGATACTTGGAGCACACACGTTTCTTCCTTCCAAATTCTAAAAGATTGAGCATTATTACTATGAGTTACTTAATATTTTTATGTATAACTTCTTCAATTATCGATTGTTATGGAGCAAACTGCTCTAAAACTTAGTAGCTAAATGCAAGGACTACCTTATTACATCTCACAGATGTTGTGGGTTAAGAATTCAAGAATAGCTCAGCTGAGTGGTTCTTTTGCTTCATGTGACATTGACTGGGATCACTTGGTAGTTTTCAGTGATAGCTGGGATGGTCTAGAGCTGTGCTCTCTAGTTTTATATATATATATATATATATATATATATATATATATATATATATGGAGAGAGAGAGAGAGATACATATATTTAAATTTTCTAATAGCCACATTTAAAAAGCTTAAATAAGTATAATTGATTTTAATAGTATTTTTTATTTAACCCAATATATCTAAATATCTAAAATATTATTTAAACATATAATCAATATTGAAAAATTAATGGAGTTTTTTCAGATATTTTTTGAAATCCCACACATATTTTTAGAGCACATCTCAATTTGGACTATCAACATTTTGAGTACTCAATACCACATGTGGCTGGTGGCTACTGTATTGGACAGTATGGGTTACTAGAGACTCCAAGATATCTTCCCTGCTGGAGCTGGCTAGAAGGCTGGGCTCAGCTGAGCCTCTCCTCTTTTCCTCTCAAGATGTCCCATGTAGTTTCTCCCACATACCTACATACCACATCGCCTTTTTACAAGATAATTCAAGTTCAGGGAAATTGAGGTGGAAGCTGCCAGTCCTCTTGAAGGGTAAGTTCTGCGCTTGCGCAGCATCACTGCCTCTGCACTGAGTACAACAAAACAGTCCCGGGCCGCCCAGATTCAAGGGGTAGAAACCCTGCCCCACCTCTCCACGGAAGGATGATCAAAGAATCTACAGCTCTCTTTAACATGCCAGGAAAACATACGCGTTTATCTCTCTGGTTTTGTTTGTTTGTTTGTTTTTAGCTTATCTCTTAATACAGTAAAGGTGCATGTTTTAAAAGCCATTTCCATACATTTATAGGATATTGAGATACAGCGTATAATGGAAGCGAAGCAATAGTTACACATACTTTGTAGACCCTGGAGAATCATATACGATTTTATTTATTTATTTGACAGAGAGAGAAAGCACAAGCAGGGGGAGCAGGAGTAGGAGAAGGAGAAGCAGGCTCCCTGCTTAGCAGGGCTCGATCCCAGGACCCTGGGATCATGACCTGAGCTGAAGGCAGATGTCCAACCGACTGAGCCACCCAGGCACCCTGATCTTGGAGAATCATATTAATGTATGAATTGATTATAGATGCTTAGAGGAATATACATACATATATATACATATATGTAATGGCATAGAAATAAATGACATAGAAATAAAAGATATATATTCTTTTAGAAATGAGAATTTATCATATATGATTTATTTCAATTAAATCCTGGTTAATGTTACAACACCTAATATCAACATTGTTCCTACAGGGAAATAAAACCATTTCTTCTTGATCCACCAATTTTCTAATGCTACCATTGTACCATGGTGAAAAGCGATGGCTGCCCTATTTTAACTTTATGGTTTACAAAAGCGTTATAACTTGTTACCTTATTTCGGTTTGGACTTTTGTTTTAGTGACTGTTTTGCCATGGAGCTTCTGCCATTACTCTAAACCACATCTGGATGAATATATTGTAAACTGGAGATCGTGATTTGTTTTCAATTAATCAGCTACAAATATGAAAAAGTAGACCATAGAAATTAAAAAAACCAGAATGTTAGGGACTTATTTTCCCTTTTTTAAAAAAAATTACAGATATTTGGATAGATCAGATGAAATCTCACTGCTACTGAAATCAATAATTTGTGAGCACTAACTGTAGAAAATGAAATTAAAGCACAGAGAATAAAGAATTCAAGGAACTACTGTCTCAGGGTAATCATGTATTGTGATTCTGAAGTAGATTCATTCTGTCATGAAACTTAGAGAATGGTAATTGAGCTAGACGGACTCCACGTTGCTATCAGAGTCCTTGACTTCCTCTAGAAGGAGACGGCCTCCGTGACTAGTTCCAGGTTTCACCTAAACTCATTGGTTTTGACAATGACAAGTCTCTGCTTTGGGGCTTGTCTACACTCTGCTGAGCAGAGCTGAGATTCGGGGGTTTATCAGTTGCAGTAGATATCCATGATGGATGAACCAAGAAATAGACCATTGTGTGAATTGGAATTGAATCCCCCCTGGCTACAGCAGCCAAGATGAATTTACCAGGTCTATGAATCCCCCAAATTTCATGATGTGCCTGAAAATATGTGGTAATTGAAAAATATCATCACTAAGGCTAGAAAGGAGAAGTTATGTTTTCTGTTAAGCTCTTCACTGGATTATGCAGAGATGCCAGGATACAAGTTTGCACATGAACCAGTTAATAAACTGGCCATTTCAACTCTCCTGCATGGAGCTGTAAAAACTTATATACTGGAATTTGATGTGAGAATTTGGAGGGCTGAATGATCAATAAATTTGCTTTTGATTTCTAAACCATTTGACAGATTGGCTATTTGAAAAGGTCTGAATTGAATTAGAACTCTTACCCATGGTATACACTGAATAAGTGATTCATCCGATTAAAATTAATCTTGTAAATTCAGACCCAAGAAACACATGAGATGGATTAATCACATTAAAATTCACTTAGCTTTCATTTTTTCAACTTACGTATTTACCGTGTCATTACATTCTTTCCTTCAATTTTACACATTTACTCCCAAGGAGCACTCAGTAGGAGGCAAGTGATCTAATATTTATTAAAACAAATAAAAATTTTAAAAATTCATTTATAAAATCCATTTCTATGTGCCAGGTACTGTGTAAGGCAATTCACCTTTATGTTCCTATTTATTGCTCAAATCAAATACAGGAGATGAACACTACTATTATTTCTATTTCACAGATGATAAAACTGAAGTTTGGAAGGATTGAGTCACTTGCACAATGTCCCACAGCTGATGAGGGGCACATAAGGGATGTGAACACAGGCTTGCCAGTCTCTAAAGCTCTAGCTCTTAACCACTGTGCAAGAGAAGCAATAGCAGGAGTTTCAGTAGTAGTAATAGTATAGTAGTCAAGAGCTAACATTTACCTGTGTCTGACTTTCATCCCAAGCAGCTGGCCTGGAGGCTTCCTGGACTGAGTCACCCAGAGAACATGCTAGAGCCCTACAGCATTCCTACAGCAGCACCCAGTGGCCTACAGCTTCCTCAGTGCCTAGCAAATTCTCAGGCTTGGCATCTCCCTGTGGAGAGACTCCCTATGGACGTTGCCGAGGGCAAACGTCCAGCAAGTCCCAACAGCAAGACATCTGGGTGCCCTCTCTGCCATCAGTGAATCCCATTTGTGCCCCCTCCATCAGCCCCAGGTGGTGGTCTGGGGGAGGTGTTCCTTGAGCAGCCTGTCTCAGCTCTCAGAGTTGTGGTTATCCTCTTATCTGCATATTAGCATTTACGTTGACACTCCACACCAAACTCCCCATGACTCCAATCCTCTGCTAATCATTCTTTATATTCAGCTTTGTGTTTCCAAACATCGTGTGGTTTCTGTCTCCTGACCGGACCCTGACTAATACAACATGCTATTTTCACATATCTCCATAAACAAAGACAATAATCAGTTCCTTTTTACAGGTGAAGCAACAGAGGTACAGAGAAGTTTGTGTGTTTGCTCAAATCTGTTAGTTCTGATAGCTAAGAGGACTGCCCCTCTTTCATCTCCCTCCTCTTTCAAAGGCTGGAGGTTCCCGGGGTTCCATATTCAGTGAGGACCCCTCTGGGCAAGTTTGCAGTTCTTAAGGCTCTTGCCGGGCACTCTGTTAAGGACTGAATTGTGTTCCCTCAAAATTCATATGTTGAAGCCTTAGCCCCCAGTGCACCTACATTTGGAAGTAGGGCCTTTAGGGAGGTAATTAAGGTTAAGAGGTTAGAAGGGGGGCAGGTACTAATCTCTCTGACAGAGGTCTATAAGAAAAGGGAGAGACACACGGGAAGGGCCATGTGAGGACAATGAGAGAACGCGGGCATCTGCAAGCCAAGGAGAGAGGCTTACAAGAAACCAACTCTGACAACATCTTGATCTTGGATTTCCAGCCTCCAGACCTGAGAGGAAATAAATTTCTGTTGTGTAAGCCACCGAGTTTGTGGTACTTACTTAGATAATGCCCGCAGACTAATACGTACCCCGAAGCATGAGTCCCGGTGTTACACCTTTGCCTTCAGTTGTCTACCACATATCTCCACATAGTTTTCAAACTTTAACCTTACCTGCCAAAGCAGTTCTTCTCATACATTCTCTGTCATAGTTCATGCCCTCTTTAATTAATGGAGTCACTTGAGCCACAGAGCCCAGAATCTCTCATTTCCTTAGTGTCTCATGGCATTTTTAGTCATGACAACTCTAACCACAAGATACTCACATTTGATAGGATCCAGCAATCTTACTCCTGGTTCTAGATCCAAAGGAATTAAAATCATTATCTTGAAGAAAGATCTGCATACTCATGTTCACTGAAGCATTATTCAGAACAGCTAAGCCATTGGAAACAATCTAAGTGTCTGTCAACAGATGAATGAAAAAAGATGTGGTATACAATTGGATATTATTCGGCCATGAGAAAGAAGGAAATCCTACTGTTTTCAATAACATGGATGGACCTTGGAGACACTATGTTAAATGAGGTAAGTCAGTGAAAGACAAATGCTATGTGGTATCACCTACAGGTAGAATCTAACAAATTTAACTTGTAAAAACAGAGTAGAATGGTGGTTAAGAGGGATGGTTATGGGAGGTGTTCGAGGAGACGTTGGTTAAGGGTACAAACTCACAGCTAGCAGATAGTTAAGTTCTGGAGAGCTAATTCACAACATAGCGATCATCGTCAACAATACTGTATTATAAACTTCAAATTTGCCAAGAGACTAAAACCTAACCATTCTCAACAGAACAAAGAAAAAAATATGTGATATGATAAAGATGTTAGCTAATGCTACTGTTGTGATCACATTGCAATATACAAATGAATCAAGCCAGTATGTTGTACACCTCAAATGTATACACTGTTGTATGTCAATTAGATCTCAATAAAAAATATTTTTTTTAAAAGAAAAAGAAAAATCAGACTTGTGGTTACTAGAGGTGGGGGGCAGTAGGGGAGGGGGAGCTGGAGAAATGTGGTAAAAGGTACAAACTTCCAGTTATAAGATAAATAAGTATGAGGAATGTAATGTACAACATGACTACAGCTAACACTAATGTATGGTTTATAGGAAGCTTGTTAGGAATTAGATTCTAAGCCTTCTCATCACAAGGGGAAAATACTATTTTTTTCTTTTCTTTTTTTTTTTTTTTTGTATCTCTATGAGGTGATGGATGTTAACCAAACTTATCGTGATGATCATTTCACAATATATGTAAGTCCAATTATTAGGCTGTGCACCTGAAACTTATACAGTGATGTATGTAAACTACATCTCAATAAAACTGGAAAAAAGATACTCAAACTTTTTTCCTCCTATGTTTCCCATACTGCTTATTTCATGATTTCACTGTATTTTTCTTAAACCATTGCAGGAGACAAGATGATCTTCTCAGTGTTTCTGATTGCTCCTTTTCTGGTCCATCTCTTTTCAATTCATACCTTAAATCCTGGTCTGAATATGTCACTTTGAAAGCCCGTAACAGCCTCTTGCTCACAGTAGCCTTTCCCAAACTGAATCTCATGGAATGTTTCCCAAGAGATATTCCTATAAAAATGGTTTTGCGGTTTGACTCACAAAACTGCCCATATGTGTAGTAAAGACTCATAAAATACCTGTAGAAAAGTCTTGTATTTGATTTTATTTACTCCAGCATTTTTCAAATTCAGGAACTATCTCTCCATCACCCTCCCCCACCTCCATCCCATTTTCCCATCTTTGTACATGCTGAGACATGTAAAAAGAATTTTTTTTTTTTTAGTTTGATGGCAGACTCTGTGGTCATCACCCTGTTGTGGACCCTCCCTAGTGCCCCATCCACATCTGCTATTGTTTTTGAGGAACCGCACTCAGGCTACTGGAGTCCGGTAGCCCCACCTCCATCCTCTGGGGTGGCCTGAGCCTTTTGAGGAAGGAAGCCAGAAAAGCAGGAAAATCCAGCTCTCTTGCCTCAGGCCTTGATGACCATAAGGTGTTGTTTACAGTGTTATTTACACCACAGAGCTCCACTGCAGGATCATGCTGACACTGTTATTAAGGGAACTTTGCCTGAAATCAGACTCTTTCCCCTTCTCTTCTTTGCTTCTTTCCATTCCCTCTCCTGCCCCCTCCACTCCTGCACCAGATTCTCCTGGGAGCTTGCATAAACCACTTGCATAGAAATCCTTTCTCGCGTGCAGATGGTTCACCAAGATCCTTTTAAGTCTCTCTTACTGTGTAGTGGTTACATGTTTGGAAGAGAGCAGTAATTTCACTCCTCCCACCATAGCTGAGTGGCTCATGAGAAAGCAAGCCTAAGCAGATCAATGAACAGCATTACAACGGCATGACCCCGACCTGGAATTAGCTTTAGAAAGGACATAGGGTCCAGTCAGACCAATGATACAAGAGGAAGGCATTGTTGTACAAATAAACACAGTTATGTGAAAATCAGAAACAAAGGCATTGTTGGGAAATAAGCATTCCTCTGTCTCTGAATGTCATCCCTTAAGGCACTTAGAGTACTTGATGATGAGTTGAGACTGTATTTCCAGTGACATGGTTCTTGAGAGACACTTGAGAGAGTGGAAATAACAACGTGAATCATCACTTTTTAAAAAGAAGAAATGAGGTCAAGATGGTTCTAGTATGTTGGGGAATTACATATTTTCATTTGCAAGAAACCTAAATAATCAGTTGGATAGTCACAGAAGCCGAAATAGCTATTGTTGCAGGGTTACAAAGTTCTTCTCTCACTGAGTCGAAGAATGAATCTCATGGACAAAAGGGTGAAGTGAAATAAAAAGTATATTAAATGAATGGGAGAACAGAAAAAAAAGAAAAGGAGCTCTCTAGAGTGAGAGGGGTCCCGAATGGGTTGCCACTGAGGGCTTTTATGGTCAGTCTTTCATACAAAACTGGCCAGGCAACTTGGTAAATATCTTGTCTATAACACTTCAGACAAACAAGATGGATTTGTAAATATTATGAAAATATCTCATCTATGTCTAGAACAAACAAGGTGGATTTGTTATGTTTCCTACTCTCTGGTTAATACCTTGTCTATAACATTTTGCCACACCTGGGATTTCTGTGAGCCTGGTTAGGTAGCCCCTTACTTGTCTCTCCCTACCCAGCTTCCCCTACCCCTACTCACTATTTCCTCACACTTCATGGTAGCCTGGTATCAACTTTGCAGAAATATTGCTAACCCTTCTGCACCAGAGGTCCTCAAAGTGTGGTACCTAGAGCAGCATCAGCATCACCCAGGAGCTTATTAAAAGTACAAAGTCTTGAGTTCAACAACAACAACAACAAAACTACTGAAGTAAAATCTTACTGGGGGTGGGGCCCAGCAATCTGTGTTTTAATAAGCCATTTATTAATTCTGCTGCATGCCAAAGTTTGAGAAACTCTGTTCTACCTGGGTATTAACACTTTACCTCCTCTCCCTCCTCTGTTAATCCATGCTCACCCTTGTTTCTCTACCTGTACTTTCTTAAATATAACATGCTGTGTCATCTGACCATTGCTCTGATTCCAAATATTGTGTAATTTATGGAAAGAATCAATTCAATTCCATGCGTTTTATACATTTTTACCTCAGAAATCACGTATCTCTTGTTGTCATCGTGGCAAATAATGTCTTAGCTAGAGTTTTCTTAATATCTCACAAGTTTGCATTTGCATTCCATGTGATACCTTCTTAAAGAGAGAGGTATGTATGTATCTGTATGTATATATAATGATTACTTTCATGAATCAGCCTGCTAATTTTTTCTAAGTATTGCATGCATTTCACTTTATAAAAACAACTTTCGTCCTTTTTTTTCATACCTAGTAAGTAAAAATAATTCTACAATCTAGTCTAATTATTGGAAGTTTTCAAATTGCCTTAAACTTCTCACCCTCCCCAGTAATATTTAATAATGCTTTGGGAAAGTTCATCTGGTTCTGCTTTTACGTTTTGCAAATGAGTTTTACTTTGCTTTGCTACACTTTTAAAAGATAATTGTCTCCAGATAATCAAGTTAAGTAGATGAATTTCAGTATAAAATACAACCAGAATTCTTAAATACTCAGAGAACTGGGCAAGTATAATGAATTATTTTTTATGGAGCTATACAACTAATCAAATGTTTATAAAAAATGTGAGTCTAGAAAACATCAGGGGCAGATAATTTTGAGGTTAACATTTCATATTACTGTAACTATTCATTCTTAAATGATAATTCCTGATAAATATGAACACTGTTCTTTAAAATTTTTCTTCTAAGCTGGAAGATCTTTTACCCAGATCTTTGCTTTTCAATCGGAGGAAAGAAGAGTTTGAGAAAAAGGGAGGGAAGGCATGGTGTGTCCTGCCTCAGCGAGGTTGAATAAAAAGAAGTTTGCTTGCTTGTTTGCTTTTTCCAGGAGGATATACACGAATATACCTTTATAAAAAGAAACATGAGGAGGTGCCTGGGTGGCTCAGCCGTTAAGCGGCTGCCTTTGGCTCAGGTCATGATCCCAGGGTCCTGGGATGGAGCCCCGCATCCGGGTCCCGCTGCGCGGGAAGCCTGCTTCTCCCTCTCCCACTCCGCCTGCTTATGTTCCCTCTCTCGCTTTGTCTCTGTCAAATAAATAAATAAAATCTTAAAAAAAAAAAAAGAAACATGGCTCTGTTGTGGAGGAAACTGTGAAATTTACATGACCTGGATTCTGAACAAAAAATATAAGTAAATAACAGGAAATAAAAATCTCAGGGCCAAAAGAGGGAAGATTTTTCTTTCTGGTAAACTGGGGGTTGGAGAACTATCTGGCTGGGCCACTCCAGAGCCAGTGCTGCTTCTCTGAAAGCTTTTTTTTTCTTTCCTCTGTCTCCCCAAAAACTCCAGATTGCTTAGATGATGGCTCCTGAGTAACATCAGTTTTTGTTTGTTTTTGTTTTTCCCCGGCAGGGTAAGAGTGGAGGTAAGGATCGCAGGATGGAGGGGACAGAATAGTAGCAGCATTTATTTATATGTGAGGCACTTGTAAAGAGATTCTAATGAGAAGGAATGTTATAAACGAGAATCTTTTTAAGCCTGAGTATTTTTAACCTGTAAAATGAGGTAACAAAATCTTCTCACCTGTTTTCTTAGAAGATACAAATAAATGAAATTTGTAAAGAATTCTTACTCATCGAGCTCTGTTAACGCTCCTCCCTTCTGTCTATTCCATATCCATGCGCCCTTAAACACCACCGTGTGAGTCAAAGAGCTCTTACAATTTGGGGGAGCATATTAGATCACCACATGGAATGAAAGACTTTGCCTTTGTGAAACAGGGGTGTGTGTGTTTTATGTGGCCAAGTGTCCAGGTATATCATCATGGAGTTAATGAATTGGAAGGCAATATTGAGATTTTGCCCTGGGCTAATACCAATGCCTCACACTAGAGCTAACAGCTGCCAGAGGAGCTACTCTTTGAATATTTCCTTATAATGAAACTTTATTTACAAGAAAAATTAATGTTTATCCCCCCACACTCCCCACTCCCCCCCCCCCAAACTCCTGCCAAATTTTCCATTTTCATAGGCATCCAAGTATTGAGACCTTGGGCCTGCTCTTCACCAGTGTTCCTGCCTGTGGACACTTCCTCTGCTAATTTATGTGTTATAATTACTCACTGATCACTGGACACAATTTCTCCTAGCTGCTGCTTTACTGAGATGTGGGCTTCTATATATTCCGGGAGCAGAGAGTCTTTCAGAAAAGTTCATTTTAAAAATATTAGAGAACAGCTCTTGCTTGAAAGTAGATTTTAGGCTTGAAATGTATTCCATAAAGGTACACAGAGGCAATTCAGAAGGAGGCAATCCAGAAGAAGGCAATCCAGAAGAAGCCACAGGAAGATTTCATTAAAATACCTCAGCATTGCTTTAAATCACTGAATTTGTGAATATGTCCTACTGTAGAATTTTAAAACTCTACCTACATTTTACTCTCTCTTCCTCATGGTTGGGGTCCATGGTGGTATTTATATTCTCTGTTGAACAGAGAATTCCAAATATCCTTTCTTAAGTGAAAAGTCAGTGTGAAGCCTCCTGTTTTATATTAAAAGTTCATGTGAAAAAGAAAATTCGACACTAATTTGTGTTAGCAAGTTTCTTTCCTTAAAAATAAAGCAATTAGAATCTCCGTCTCTTCCTTCCACCCATTTCTCCAATGTACTGAATCTGTACATGGACTCTCACTTTGTGCTTGCCACTGTGCACAGAGACTCTGGCCCCCTCCCTAATGACTATATTGTAATGCTTGTCTTCTCACAGTTGATTCTAGAAACCAGAAGCCAGAGCAATCTTTTAAAGATTTATTTATTTATTTATTTGAGACAGAGAGAATGAAAGAGACAGAGAACACATGAGAGGGGGGAGGGTCAGAGGGAGAAGCAGGCTCCCTGCCGAGCAGGGAGCCCGATGCGGGACTCAATCCAGGGACTCCAGGATCATGACCTGAGCCGAAGGCAGTCGCTTAACCAACTGAGCCACCCAGGCGCCCCAGAGCAATCTTTTAAAAAATAATTCTAAATTAGATGAATTCACTTACGTGCTTAAATTACTTCCAAGGCCACCAACCTCAGTTAGAATAATATTCAAACACTTGCCCTGACTTATGATGTCCACCATGAGCTGCCTCTGCCCTCCACTTAACCTACAACTCTTCCCACCTTGGCCATCTTTTGTGTCCTTATCTCGAACTTACCTACCTTGCTATCTGCCTACAGGGCATTAGCTGTTCTCTCTGCCTGGAACATTCTTTCCCCTTCTCTTTAGTTGGCTGTCTCCTCATGGTTCAGATCTTACCTTAACATCTTCTTCAAAGAAAACTTCCCTGACTTGTCTGAAAGAGACACCCTGTTTATGTTTATCATGTTAGCCTGTTTTAATTCTCGGCATAGTGTATAGATATTTTCTTTTTATTTATTTATTGTCTGCCTCTCCCTCACTTCATCAGGGTTGTTGTTTGGCTAATTCAAGCTGTATCACCAGCATCGAGAACAGAGCATAACCATTACACATGTTCAGTAAATCTTTGTTGAATAAATGACTGAATGAAACTCTCACCATAAAGATCTAAATATTGAAATTCCTATGGATTGATTATTATTTTCTTTCAAAATGTAGTTGCTCAAAAATAGAGCCTGTTTTGATAGTGTAAAATCGTAATGTTGTCAGGAATGCATTTTAATTATATAAATGGAAACTTTTTTCCTGACTTTTTTCTTATATCTATTCATGAATATTACTTATTACTGATGCCAACTGAGGGTTCTACATCAAGCTTATTTTGATTTTCTTGTTTTTGGAGATACAAGTGCCGAGTAAACTTGTTCAAATTAGTAAGTAAAATGTCATGAAGTTGTTTTAACAGCAGTGTCACAGTCTTTGATTTTATGCCCAAAATTTCTGTGCTCTACCATCAAATACATTTTTTTGATGATTGATCATCTAGAACTACAGAGTCTCCTATTTCATTGAAAGGAGAGATTTGGAGACCACCAGACTTGCAACAGGGTCATTTACTTTCTCAACCCAGAATCTACCATGAGGACCTGCCACCCTGGGGTGCGATCCAGGGCTAGGCTCTTTGTGCAAATCACAAGGACAGGTGAAAGGTAGGCCTCTTGTCTGTAAGGTGGGCGAAAGGGGGTTGTGAAGGACGGAATCATGAAATGGAGCTGATTTGGCCTCAGGAATGTTCTCCAGGAGGGCAGACTTAAGCAAGAGTACATCTGGGAAAAGTAACAGAGCATGTGGAGGTGAACCTATGATGCCCTTGCAGTCTGGGGCCAGCACACCCCAGTTAGAGGCTCATGGGCTTACAGCATGGAGGACTGAGGCTTGGAGAAGCAGGTGCCAGGATGCAGGCAGTAAAGAGGGAGGTAGGAGGATGCTGTAGGCAAGGTTTGCTGTTCCCCATTTCTGTGTATTATTAGCCTGCATGCCTTCATGGGCACAAACCTTCGCCCCTCTTTAGCTTTCTGCTGACACTTCTCTCCCATTTGCCCCATTCCCTCCCCACGACTCCAGATTTCCTTCCCACAGCAGCGTTTTTGGTATGCTGTATTTCAGAAACACTATGGGATAATTAATTGTAGAGATTGGTCAGGGAGCCATGACTGTTTTTCTCTCCAAAACAACAACAACAACAAAAAAAAAGAATTTAGCTTTCAAAACATATCTGAAGCAAGGCTTCTTTTTCCCCCACTTTTTTTTTCTTTTCTTTTCTTTTTTTGAGACTTGTAAGAGAAAAGAGGATCGTTTGGGTAAAGAAACAAGATAGCTCTTCTCTGACAGCCCTGGAATAAATTGGTAGCTTCCTTCTTAACATTTGAAAATAATTCACAAACTCCACTCCTGCTTGGAGTTCCCAGGACAAACCACGTAATAACCAGGGGGCCCCTCTGCAGCCTGAGGCGGGCCAGTGGCAGCTCAGGTGTTCTGTCAAACCACAGTTCACCGTGTTCTGTCGACTGGCAGGTGATCCCCAACAGATAACCACAGTGAATACTTCCCCGGGTCACCGTGAGCAACCCCCACTGTCTCAGAGATAAATCTCAGAAGACAAGCAGGCTGAAAGCAATGTCAGCCAGCATAAAGGAAAGCGCGATTAAGGGTTTTTCCCTGGCCTTTTGGATGCTGACAAGTATTTTTCTGGGATCGAACACGAGAACATGTTCATTATTTGAAAGCACCAGCATCTCTAAGGACCTAATAGCTTCACAGAGTAGTATGGTTATATGTTTTATGTCCTTTGAAAAACATATCTTTGTCTTCCTGGAGGTCATTTGAATTAGCTTTTCAGGTTAATAATGATAATTATGTGTCTTGAGTTGTCAGACTCTGTCGTTCATGATTGGAACGAGGTGTTCTTCAGGCTTCTTCCCCTGACATCGCTCCTGACCTCTGTTCCCTCGGACACCCCGTTTCCCTCCCGCGTCCGGAGCATAACTTCCTGCAAGTAAGCACCGCTCTGCGCTCTGCAAAGACTTGACGTCACTGCAGACTCTTCCTTCAGTGCTTTTTGGTTTTGTTTGCTTTTTTCAGTGTTTCCTTACTGAGTTTGAACACCCTCCAGATTGTCTTGCCTGAGAGGGAAAAACAACAACACCTGCTGTACGGAATTATACTCTCCACCAGCAGCCAGCTTCATTTCTCCCCTTCTCTCCAAACGTGTTGCCTTCAGTCCCTGTCCTCTTTAATTCAAATAGACTCTTCTGGCTAGGGCCCAGAGCACACCCAGGGCAGGCAGAAACCAGGCCTCCCATGAGTCTGCATTCCCTTGGCTGCCTGGGGTCCCGGGAACACTGCTGAATGTCACCTGGGTCTGCCTGCCATCCTTTGCATTTTTGTTTTCCTGGAAATTGCCTGGTTCTGTACCTGCAGAGCTTTTGCATAAGCTGTGGAGCTGAGACCCAAGACAGACCCATGAATCAGGAGGATCCCCTCCCTGTGAAACTTGGAGGATCTTTGACAAAAAGGATTGGAGACCTGGGCTGCCTGGGTGACTCAGTCGGTTAAGAATCTGCCTTCAGCTCAAGTCATGATCCCAGGGTCCTGGGATGGAGCCCCGCATCAGGCTCCCTGCTCAGCGGGGAGCCTGCTTCTCCCTCTAACTCTGCCCCTTCTCCTGCTAATGCTTTCTCTCTTTCTCTCTCCCTCACTCTCTCTCTCTCTCAAATAAATAAATAAAATGTTAAAAAAAAGAGAAAGGATTGGAGACCTGAGGCCCTGGGAGTGGCCCGGAGAGAGGGCGAGAGATCACAGACTCTCCCTAAGGAGTCTGCAGCCCTCGAATGTGGGAGTCTTTTAGCATGACTTTTGCTTCACTTGGAAGCTGACTAGCTGTGCTAGCTGTGGACATGTATTTTTATTAGGAAAAAAAAATTAAAACATCAATAACTCATGGCTAAAAACACAACAATTTGGTTTTACATATATAAGTATAAATGAAAACAATTCCTTCATTTCCCACTCTACTCCCACTTTCCGAAATCACCACACTTTAGCTAAGTATTTGTTGTAGCATGCATCCTTCCCAGTTTTCTATTGATATTCTATAGAATGAGAGATGACTTTAAATTAAAAACAGAATTATGCCTCACATACTACTGTTCAACTTGCTTTTTTCATGGTGATCGTGGATATTTCATCATGTAAATATATTGAATATACATATGTAAAATATTTTCTTTTTTAAGTAGCTATAAAAAATTCCAATGCAAATGGTAATTCCATGCCCAAATTTCATTCTCTCTATTGAGGAAAGCATAATCACATAAACCATTTGTTGCTTTTGGATTAAATTGCTGCTCATTTCAAACAACTCTTGGGTCTAATCTCTTTTCCCTATTAGTTGAATGGATGATTGACTTATCCAGAGTGTATTAGAATTTGGTTTAGCTTAAATATGAGGCGGTTTCAACATTTGGAACTCATTTTTATTTTTTTATTTTAATTTTCATTTTATTATTACTATTAATTTTTGGGGGGGAGAGTGTGCGAGTGAGGAGGGACAGAGGGAGAGTGAGAGAGGATCTTAAGCAGGTTCCACACTTATAGTGGAGGCTCATGTAGGGCTTGATCTCACAATCCCTGAGACCATGATCTGAGCCGAAATCAAGAGTGGGATGCTTAACCGATTGAGCCACCCAGGCACCCCTGGAACTCATTTTTATTTATTTTATTTTTTTTTAAATTTTATTTTATTATGTTAATCACCATACATTACATCCTTAGTTTTTGATGTAGTGTTCCATGATTCATTGTTTGCGTATAACACCCAGTGCTCCATGCAGTACATGCCCTCCTTAATACCCATCACCAGGCTAACCCACCCCCCCACCCCTCCTCCCCTCTAGAACCCTTAGTTTGTTTCTCTGAGTCCATAGTCTCTCATGGTTCATCTCCCCCTCCAATTTCCTCCCCTTCATTTTTCCCTTCCTGCTATCTTCTTCTTCTTCTTTTTTTTTTTTTTTTAACATATAATGTATTATTTGTTTCAGAGGTACAGGTCTGTGATTCATCAGTCTTACACAATTCACAGGGCTCACCATGGCACATACCCTCCCCAGTGTCTATCACCCAGCCACCCTGTCCTTCCCACCCCTTACCACTCCAGCAACCCTGAGTTTGTTTCCTGAGATTAAGAATTCCTCATATCAGTGAAGTCATATGATATAGGTCTTTCTCTGATTGACTTATTTCACTAAGCATAATACCCTCCAGTTCCATCCACGT
>NC_138372.1:104892468-104903267 GCF_054177405.1 Leptonychotes weddellii | reverse complement strand
ATGATTCATTGTTTGCGTATAACACCCAGTGCTCCATGCAGAACATGCCCTCAAGACTGTCTTTTTTCCATTGGACATTCCTTCCTGCTTTGTCGAAGATTAGTTGACCATAGAGTTGAGGGTCCATTTCTGGGCTCTCTATTCTGTTCCATTGATCTATGTGTCTGTTTTTATGCCAGTACCATACAGTCTTGATGATTATAGCTTTGTAATAGAGTCCAGAATTGTGATGCCACCAGCCTTGCTTTTCTTTTTCAACATTCCTCTGGCTATTCAGGGTCTTTTCTGGTTCCATACAAATTTTAGGATGATTTGTTCCATTTCTTTGAAAAAAGTGGATGGTATTTTGATAGGGATTGCATTGAATGTGTAAATTGCTCTAGGTAGCATTGACATCTTCATAATACTTGTTCTTCCAATCTATGAGCATGGAACGTTTTTCCATTTCTTTGTGTCTTCCTCAATTTCTTTCATGAGTATTTTATAGTTTTCTGAGTACTGATTCTTGGCCTCTTTAGTTAGATTTATTCCTAGGTATCTTATGATTTTGGGTGCAATTGTAAATGGGATCAGCTCCTTAATTTCTCTTTCTTTTGTCTTGTTATTGGTGTATAGAAATGTAACTGATTTCTGTGCATTGCTTTTATATCCTGCCACTTTACTGAATTCCTGTATGAGTTCTAACAGTTTTGGGGTGGAGATTTTTGGGTTTTCCACATAAAGTATCATATCATCTGCAAAGAGTGAGAGTTTGACTTGTTCTTTGACGATTCAGATGCCTTTTATTTTTTTTTGAGGTCTGATTGCTGTGACTAGGACTTCTAGAACTATGTTGAATAGCAGTGGTGATAGTGAACATCCTTGCCATGTGGAACTCATTTTTAAATAAGGAAACCAGGGGTGCCTGGGTGGCTCAGTCAGTTAAGTGTCTGCCTTTGGCTCAGGTCATGATCCTGGAGTTCCAGGATCGAGCCCCATGTCAGGCTCCCTGCTTAGCGGGGAGTCTGCTTCTCCCTCTGCCCCTCACCCTGCTCGTGCTCTCTCTCTCTCACTCTCTCTCTCTTTCTCTCTCTCAAATAAATAAATAAATGAAATCTTATAAATAAATAAATAAATAAATAAATAAATAAGGAAACCAACATTCTCCTAGCACTGTAGAATCTAAAGTTGGACTTCACTTGAAAGGTCACCCGGACAGCTGGTTGTTCATGTGCACACCTCCCCTACATCACTCAGCCAAGAGGCCATTAAGGTCTTTTTGCATATGGCCAATGACAGGGAAATCATTACCCCCAGAAGCAGTAAATTCTTTCAAGACAGTGTGAGATAGTGGGAGAAGATATGGGTTTGGCAGTTACCACATCTGGGTTGAACTCCCTTCTTTTTTAGACATGAAAAAAGTTACCAAAATGTCTCTATACTAGCTTCACTGTGGATTATGTTAAAACTAAATGCTCAGACTTAAAGCACTGCTCTTTATATGGAAAGCTTCTGGAATTTAGAAAATCCCTTTCCCTCTCTACAGAGCCTGGATTTCAATTCTCTTGCCTCTCTGTGAACCAGAAAAAGTCTAATAATCAACTCAGAACCAAGTAAGGGCACTTTGTTCTAGGTTGTGTTGTCCCTCTCCTGAAGAAATGAATGTATTTTATTTAATGAGAAGGGAATCTTAGGGCAACAGAATTTGCAGGGACTGAAAAATACTTTGGAAAATATTTTTCAAAAATACTATCCTCGTCCTCTGTGCCCCTCTTCAAGGGGCATCTCTGTATTGAGGGGCCCCAGATCTCTCTTTCCAGACCACATCTCTTTCTGAGGCTCAATCCCTTAACATAAGCTGTTAACTAGTTATCTAGTTAACTAGTTAACTAGTTATCTTTATTGAGAATCATCAATTCTACACATTTGCCGTTCACCTCTTCTATGCTGTACTGATGCTAGAAATGAAAAGATTGATAAGATATTGTCCTTTGCTAAAAGATAAACTGAAGCATATTCATATTAGAAATTGTAAGAGTTTATCTGAGCAAAAATCAATTCAATTCAGGCAGTAACAATCCAGAAGTTGTTAGGAGCATTCCACCTACAGGAGATAAGAGAGAGACTGTTATAGAGAAAAGACAGGAACCAAAGTAGGGAGGTTGTTGATTGGCTACAGCCTAAAGCTTGCTTGCCTGCTTGTGATTGATTGTCCTTAAGTTTTTTTGTTTTGTTTTATATTTTTTATTTATTTATTTGACAGAGAGAGAGACAGCAAGAGAGGGAACGCAAGCAGAGGGAGTGGGAGAGGGAGAAGCAGGTTTCCCATGGAGCAGGGAGCCCGATGCAGGACTTCATCTGAGGACCCTGATGAGATCATGACCTGAGCCAAAGGCAGACGCTTAACAACTGAGCCACCCAGGCGCCCTGTCCCTAAGTTTTGATTTTGTAACCTTGCAGCATTTACAGGCTTACATAGGCTGCCAAAGCATTAGAGCTGCCTCAATATTACGGCCTCCTTATTTAATTAATTTAACAACTTGTTCTCAAGGCCATCTAGAAGAGACAGACAAGTGGACAGGGAATGATAGGATCACATGCAAAGGCCAGGGATGCCAGAGCAGACGAAGCTTACTTAGACAAAGCCTTAATGGAGTTAGCAGTGAGGCCTGTGTGAGCGGGCAGGGTAAGAAGTGAGAATTAGTGGCTGTGTCTTGGAAAGAAGAGAAGTAAAGGAAAGAGCATTCCAGGCATAGGGATCTAACCCAAGACACTTGAGAGAACATCTGTTTCTAGGGATCACAGGCAGGGCAATGGGAATGGTGTGCAGAGGATAAGCAGGCAGTGATGACAGATGAAGGCAGAGTAGTCTTTTATTGCTGCCATAACAAATTACCTCCAACAGCATTTTCCAGCAACGCCAGTTTCCTATCTCCCAACAGGTCAGTGTGCCTCAGCTGTGTGCACTACTTAAGAGTCTCACAGGACTGATATTAAAAATTGGCTGGGCCGAGTTCCGTTCTGGGGGCTCTGGGGAGGAGGCCACTTCCAAGCTTAGTCAGGTTGTTGGCAGGATCCTGCTTCTTCCGTGTAGGACCGAGGTCCCCATTTCCTTGCTGGCTGTCAACCAGGGGTCACTGTTAGCTCCTCTCTAGTTCTTCCCCATGATTCCCAACATCTCAGAACCAGCAATGGAGCATCAAATCCGTCCCATGCTTGGAATGTCTCAGACTTCCCCGCTTGCCTTCCTCTTCTCCTTCTGGGCTGAGACAGCTTTCTACTTCAAGTGCTCATGCGGTCAGATTGAGTCCCCTGTCATGTAATCCAAAATAGTCTCCCGTCCTCGAGGTCCTTAACCTAATCACATTGGCAAAGTCCCTTTTGTTTTGGGGATAAGAACATGGGCATCACTGGGGGACATTATTCTGCTACAAGAATATGGAACATCAGCACCAAGAGATAATCTCAAGGTGTGTGTGTGTGTGGGTGTGTGTATGTGTGTAACTCTCTACACAAGTCAGGATTACACAAGTCAAAGTTCCCAAAGTAGAGAAGCACTGAATAACATATTCCTTTCTTGGAGATTCAAAAACATATTTTTATGTTAAAGACTTGCTAAGGAAATCTGTGACTTTTCCCTAGTGTTCCCCAAATTTGTTTTACCTTAACATTTTTTGTCTCCTTGAAGGTTCCTTATTAACTCCCTAAGAACTGGTATACAGACTAGGCTTTGAGAAACTGAGTTAGAGAGGTAAAACAAGATGTTTCTCAGCCACACTTAGATGTTTCCATATTGTCTTAAAGGTTGAAAGTCAGTGTAGGACTTTTTGCAGGGAAATACATCATCGAGTTGATTTTAATAAGAATCCTCTGGATACAAAGGAGAATGAATGGTAGGGAAGGAAGAGGTGCAGTAGGAGGGAGAGAGGTTGGAAGGCAGGAGTAGGATTCTAAGCAAAAAATGGCATTAGCCAGAATTCAAGTGGATGGGTAAGATGAGAAGAAGTAGGCTTGGAGGGAGATTTGATTTTTGCAAACACTGCATTTTGAGGCCAACACTGGCTTTCACTCTCTCCCCAGGTACCTTACTTACACTCCAGAGACTGTTTAATTTCCCTACCAGGCCAAACCTCACCATGTCTGATCTTTGCCCATGTTACTGCTTCTGCTCAATGCTCCCTTTTCTCTCCTCTGCCCCACATTGTCCTGTCAGCTGATGCTTCAATTGTGCATTTCAGACAAGACTTTTCTACTGCTAGGAAGACTTCCCACCCAGCTGCATTCATTGCCTCCATCTATCAGACTGAATGACTAACAGTTGACTCCATCACACTGTTCTATGATCAATTTTCTTGTTTGTCCTCCCCTAGAGGTAAGTTCTGTAAGTAAGGAGCCATGAGTCAATTGTTCATTTCCATTTGTAGCACATTTCCTGGCACAACATACGGCCTCAATAAATATTTACTTAATGAATGAGCAAAAGAATGAATGAAATATTTCAACTGGGTAAGACAATTTGGGGTAGAAAAATAAGATGTGGCCATAAACTTTTCCAACTCTTTCCTAACATGAGAATCACTTATTGGGCTGAGATTATTCTTTTTTTTTAAGACTTCGTTTATTTGAGAGAGAGAGAGCACAAACAGGGGGAATGGCAGAGGGAGAGGGAGAAGTAGACTCCCTTCTGAGCAAGGAGCTTGACACGGGGCTCAATCCCAGGACCCTGAGATCATGACCTGAGCCGAAGGCAGATGCTTAACCCACTGAGCCACCAGGGTGCCCTGGGCTGAGATCATTCTTGAGTGAGATTTTAATATGCATCAAAATGGGACATGGCTGATATAAGAAAATGGAGAAACCCTCCTTTATGCCTTGCTAGCTGTACAAAACTTGAATAGTTTTTAATTATTCCCCATTTTCTGGTTGTGACCCAGTAAATGAGACCCTTCGTCTAGTGTTATGGAGGGCAGCATTTGGAGTAAGTGGAATGATGGCAGTTACTTTGAAAGGGATGAAATTCGTTTGTGGGTTTAAAGTGTGCTATGTTAGAGTTTCAGAATCAGTTTTTAAATTTATAATCATCTTGCACATAATGTCAATAGGACATCTGACTGAGTATTTTCTGGGAAGTTTAAACATGAGCAAACCTAAAGCAGGGATTTGATTTGTAGTCAAATGGGATGTGGTCTGAGGAGGTCATTTGAAACATTTCTTACAAAAAGTTATACCTGTTTCTGAAACTGTACTGTCCAACTCAATCAAGTACCACACTTGCATTTTTTTTCTGATTGAACTGTGGCACAAGGTTGACCTAATAAGTAATCAGTTCACACCTGACGGGTGCACAGTTGTTGCTCCTGCTGACACGCTGAGGTCAGGCTGCTTCAGTCACAGTGTGGTAAGTTCCGTTCAAGGCTTGATAGGTTGGCAGACCAGACACGGGACCCTCCCCTGCCAGGCCACGCCCACAACTTCCCTGATGTGGTGTCACATCTTTGTCTGAGGATGCCAAACTTGGCTTCCCATGAAGTGATCCATGAAGCTGGCAGAGGGACACGAGCTGGAGTTAGATCTTTATTTTAATGAGGGATAGAGATTTCTGGAATTCTTCATAAAAATTATGCCAGGACAAACACAGTAGCCCTCTTCACCGACTTGCTTCAATTTTTAGCTATTTCTATGAACCTCTTTACTGATCTTCTTTTGTCTTTATATACCTTCTATCCATTGGTGTGGGATAGTTTAAATTCCAATTTTCCACACGACAGAAATAGAAAGCCACCAAAACTCCATATTAAAGCCATATTTTTGATTTTAAAATGATCAGATAGCCAGTTTTTAGTAGCAGTGAGGCAAAGCTTAAGAGAGAAGGGCAACCTTGAAAATGCCAAGGTTTTAAACCAGCAGCAGGTCAGAGGGCAATCTTAATTAATAAATAAGGAGATGGAGGCTGCTGGTCTTGTGTGTTGCTTCACTGCTGAGAATGACATAGTCACAAAGAGCAACAATCACCAGGAAGTTTTCCAATGAGAAGACAGTAACAAACTATATAATATGGATGCTTTACCTCTTCTGGCTTCAGAATAATCCTGAATGTCCTTGATTTATCCTCTTCCCATGTTTCATATTCCTACTTTAAGGGATGTTAAAATCATGGCCACAAAGTAAAAGTGATCTCTACTGCTGAGTGTTCTCTAAAGACTCTTTCAGGGCTTTTTTCTTTTACACAGAACTTGGAATTGAAAGGAAGTTTGAAGGTCATCAGTTGCAAGCTTTAGATGATAAGACAATGCTCTTGGAATATCCCTGTGGGATCAGTACTGTCTCCAGGGCGTCTCAGATACTACTACATCCCTTCTTCAATCAAAGGAGCTTTCAAAGACCTCTTCAGTTTCTAATGTAATCAGACTTCCAGTGAATTTGGGGGTAGAATATCCATGTAGGTTTCCAGGTTGGCAAGGGCCAGTTTGACATGGCTTGATTCACTGCCCCTCACGTGGAAGGGTTACATGTCCTTGTCTCCTTGACATTAGGCTTGGTCAGATGACTCATGGTACCCCTTTCTGTGGAAAGACTGTACTGGTCTAAACCTTGAATTGAGGTTTGGTCACATGACTTGTTTTGGCTGATGAATGTGTATGAAAGTGATGAATGCCCCTTCCAGACAGAAGCTCTAAAAGGTATTTGTTGACTCTGTCATCTCCCTTTGCTGTAGAACTGATATTAGCATATCTCAGATACGCTGCTTCTGGAGTAAAGCTATATCTGATGAGCGGTCATTCATGTGAATGAAAAATAAACTTATCTTTGTTTTCCTAAACACTGAGGTACTGGGCTCAGTAGTTACCACAGCATAACTTAGCCTAAACTGGCTGGTACAATTACTTAACACTGGTTGGCACCCTCTAGCAGGAACTGAAAAATGGAAATGAAGCCAACCATTGAGTTGGTCAGAGAAGGGGGTGGGGATGAGGAGAGCTGCAGGAATGCTGGCCCAGGAAGGAAAATTTATTTACCAAAATTTGGGACCTGAAGACATGAGCTACATGCATAAGATGGGGAAGAAGCTAAGTCAAGGAGCTAAGGCAGAAATCCATCTATTCATGCATTCATTCCTCATTCAACAAGTATTTTTGAGCAATTAGTATTTTCTAGGCTGTAGTCTAGTGTCAGGATGAAAGTAGTGAACAACAGAATGTGTTCGTTTTATTCACCACCATACACCCAAATGCCAGGAATAACCCTGAGACTATTTTAGGAACTTAAATATTCACAAATAGTTATTTATTGAATGATAGGATGCTTGATAGGAGTGAGAGCTCATGGTAAATGCAAGACCCTGGTATCCCAATGAAGACTTAAAGTATAGTATGGTTTGATGGCAACATGACATCGTTGATCTAGATGAGCTCCCTAGATTTCCCAGCTGGAGTCCCAGCCCCAGTTACAATCCTATACTAGAGCTGCTGGTGCCATAAGGTCAGCAGAGGCTGGGTCCTACATGCTGTGCAGCTGGATGTACCTGATAAAACCTGGAATGTATCATATGCAGACATTCTCGGAGAAATTGTGTGTTTAGACTGATTTAACACTCACTGAGTGGTTCTATCACAGGGGGAGAAGGACAAGAGTATTCTTTATAGGATTGGGTGTAGCTGCGTGCCTTCATTAGTTACATGACCATGGGTAAGAGTAAGTTGTTTTCTTCCCCCCCCCTTTTTTTTTAAGTGCCCTTAATGGTATTTATGCCATAAAGTTGTTGGGAGGATCAAATTAGATAATACATGTAATTCAGTACATTACGTAGCAAGTAGTAACCCCTTCCTAAGGGATAATAGTTGATAATATCCACAGTCATTGTGATGTCACAATTATCATGATTCCCATCTGGGTGCCCTGGTCTCCCTAGCAGCTTGACCAGGTGGCTTGGCATTATGGAATTTTTTTGCTGTACTTGGCTATAGTAATCTAACATAATAAAAATATGAATATGAATATAAATATAATCCAACTCTGGTTTTTGTTTATCATATCACTGAAACCTTATTTTCTCTATAAATATAAATTAATGACAGTGGCAGAAAAAAGGATTAAAGGTGACCATTCATTATGCAAAACAGACAGTCAGCTTTGGATTTAATCTTTTTCCACTTTTGACAACAATAAGCACTGTGCTAGGGGCTTTGGAAATATAAGAATGAAGCAGATAGGCACTGACCTCCAAGAATATCCTTTGCAATAAAAGAAAGGCGACATTGACATTAAATAAAGTAGAAATGATAAATACTATTAAAAGGGGTAGTGATAATTGTATCTGTAGTTCAGAGGAATGTGGATTACATCCAGTGGGAGGGCCTCATGGAGGAAGTGGCAGGTGAGGTGGGGTTTGATGAAGGAAATGTTGGGGTTCGGAGCCAACGGCCAAGAAAGAATCCTTGAGCCGTCTTCAGTGCAAAAAGATGGTTTTATGAAAGCACAGGGACAGGACCCGTGGTCAGAAAGAGCTGTACCAGAGTCATGAGAAGCGGCCCATGATATACTTTCAAGTTGGGAGGGGGTTAGGGATAGCATAAGTCTCTAAGGGATTTTGGAAGCAAGGATTCCAGGACCTTGAGGGGCTAGCTATTGTTGAGAAAAGGTCATTTATTACTTCCTAATAAAACCTTAGTCATGAGACCCTTCAGATGGGCCATGAATCTTGGGGGGTAGAGACAAAGGAAGTTTCAAAGGAATTTTTTATATGTTAAAGAAGACTTACAGGATCCTGGGGGTCGAGATAATGTCAAGCCAAGATTGCCTTTTGCCCTTAGGTAAGTATTCACATCAAGGCAGCTGAACTCCCAGAGGAAGGTCACTCTACCTGTCTCCAGGACTTTGTCAATGGGCTGTAGGCAGTCAGGAAATTTAATTTTTTTCTTTTGCCTTTGTTTCCCACATCAGGATTCATTTTGAGTAAGTGAAGATGGACCTGTCTAGACCAGGTCTATGACAGGCTGATTTGCCTAATCTTTTTGGATGGCCTTGGATCACCATGTGAAAAACTGGGTACCTAAGTGTGAAGATTTAGAGTCTGCAATTTATTATCACCAGAATAATTTGAAAGCTCAACCTCAGGTTAGACTTAATTCTACAGTGATCTGGAACATCCACCATATTGGCAAGAGAAGAACAAGCCTAAGAAGGTGTGGGGCCGCCTTGATGCAGGACCCAAGAGTTTGGTGTTCTTTTCATTGGTAAAGATCGTCAGCCATTGCCCAGGCCTGTGCTTCTTACCCTGAGGCTCAAGTCACATGAGGGTCAGCAGAAGATTCCAGAAGACTGAGGGTTTCAACTGAAGATTTTGGGGGTAGAGGAGGATATTTTTCTGTGTTGAAATAAATATTATGTATATGATTATTATGCAAAATTCTCTTGGCTTTTTGGGATAAAATAGAAGACTTGAAAAAGCATTGATACCTACTTTAAGATACTTGCGCTCTGCCAGGTGATGTGACCAGTTCGAGGACGCTCGAATGGAAATACTGAAATGATGTAGCATAGGGTGCGTGTGTGGCTTCCCCATGGGGACACTGCAGGACTTGGTGCTCCCATGTACAAATATCCATATGTCCGGAGAGAGAGAAGCTTTGTGAACCAGAGGAACTGGACTCTGCAGTAAAATCCTCTTTGCAAGGAACAGTCTATCTGCTATTTTCTCCCCACCATTCATGGAAATGGGGTCAATTTTGGTTATTTCTTGATTTGTATATATTGACTTGGTTTCATACAATAGAAAGGCCAATGTCAATGAAATTCATGTTTGTTTCAGAATAAATGGTCCCTGAGAAAGCAGAAAAAAAAAAATGCATGGCCTTCCAATAAAAAATATTTGAAGACTGAAAAAAAAAAAAAAAAGCCCTGGGCAGCCATGGCCATTCCCAGCATCCCCTATGAGTGACGACTTCTCATCATGGCGGACCCTAGAGATAAGGCGCTTCAGGACTACCGCAAGAAGCTGCTGGAGCACAAGGAGATCGACGGCCGTCTCAAGGAATTAAGGGAACAATTAACAGAACTTACCAAGCAGTATGAAAAGTCTGAAAATGATCCGAAGGCCCTACAGAGTGTTGGACAGATTGTGGGTGAAGTACTTAAGCAACTAACTGAAGAAAAATTCATTGTTAAAGCTACAAATGGACCAAAATATGTTGTGGGTTGTCATTGACAGCTTGATAAAAGTAAGCTGAAGCCAGGAACAAGAGTTGCTTTGGATATGACTACACTAACTATCATGAAATATTTGCCAAGAGAGGTGGATCCATTGGTCTACAACATGTCTCATGAGGACCCTGGGAATGTTTCTTATTCTGAGATTGGGGGACTATCAGAACAGATTCAGGAATTAAGAGAGGTGATAGAATTACCTCTTATAAACCCAGAATTATTCCAGCGTGTAGGAATAATACCTCCAAAAGGCTGTTTGTTATATGGACCACCAGCCACAGGAAAAACACTCTTGGCACGAGCTGTTCCTAGCCAGCTGGACTGCAATTTCTTAAAGGTTGTATCTAGTTCTATTGTAGACAAGTACATTGGTGAAAGTGCTCGTTTGATCAGAGAAATGTTTAATTATGCCAGGGATCATCAACCATGCATTATTTTTATGGATGAAATAGATGCTATTGGTGGTCATCGGTTTTCTGAGGGTATTTCAGCTGATAGAGAGATTCAGAGAACTTTGATGGAGTTACTGAATCAAATGGATGGATTTGATACTCTACATAGAGTTAAAATGATCATGGCTACAAACAGACCAGATACACTGGATCCTGCTTTGCTTC
>NC_138372.1:104860078-104892368 GCF_054177405.1 Leptonychotes weddellii | reverse complement strand
TGTATTGGCAATGATCTCATTAAATACATATGAATAAAAATAAGTATGAATAACATTGCAAAAATTAGTAATTCAGTAATTCTTTTAAGATTGTTACAGAAGAAATTTGTATGTTTGTTAATGTTGCATTTATTGCAGCAGAAGTTATAAGACTATGTTAAAGCTTTTCATATTTGCTGTGTGAGCATTTTGTAAAACATTGAAAGTAGTTTGAAATAGTACAAGAGAGCATTTCTTATGACTTATTTTATATCATTTGTTTTCCTCATCCTAAAAAGTTGTTTTTAAACAACAATCAAACAAAATCTGTTTGATTCAGTTCTCGAACAACAACAACAAAAAAATGGACCTGCATGTGGAGAAGAAAGAATGGCTTTGGTCAATTCATGGAGAGACTTTGTGACAGGCAGGGCACCCCTGGAAATAGACCCTGAGATGGGGATGTGTGTGCTTTATTTTACATTCATTGGGGTGCACTTACAGGGACAATGTCTCTAAGGGAGGAGGGAGTGAGAAAAGCAGAACTGGCAGAAGAAGTAGTCGAACTGGGAGTAATGGAGCTATAACCAAGGCCACCCCGACATTTAAGGAACAAACATGGAAAGGTAAAGAAGAAGTATAAGAAGGGACAGAGAAGGGCAAGAGAAGCAGAGCAAGAGAACATCCTTTAAGCCAGTGGAAAGGATTTCCAGAGGCACACGTGGCTGCTCCACAGATATTTGTTAGATAAATGGACCAGGAAAGAAATGACCAAATGAACAAGGGCGAATACTTTCAGTCACAAGCCTTTAGTTTTCCGAAGGCCAAGAGATCTGAGTTTATTTCCCCCACAAGTTAGCTCACTGACAGCAAAGCAGTAGAGTCTTCCTGGGTGTCCAATTCTGAAGAATGATATTCTTTATCCATCTGTCCTCCTCAGGTCAATGGGAACTCTTTCTAGCACTCTGTCAGAATTCACAAAATATCAAGGAGCCTACTGAAGCTACAATGGTCTGGTCCTATCTTCTGGATGTAACTCCGATCTTCTAGGAGAGGCTGGTTCCACCGGAGGGACCCTGGCCCAGCTGATGGTTGGGATGTTTGCTGAGAAGTGGGTATGTAAGGGCCGCTGTATTACTTTCTGAGGTGCCGCCATCCTACGGGCTTCCTGAGAGTAGGAACCACACTTCATCTCACGCTGAGGACCCGGAGCTGTGCAGGCACATAATACAAATATCTCCCTGTCCACCTGAGCCCAGCCATCTGTGGTGTATGAGACACTATCCCATGGGCAAGCTGCTCCAAGGCACCAGCCACTCCCAGCAGCCCCTCAAGTTTTAGCACATTTCAGTCTAGACCTGGAACTTCAGTGAAATTATGGAATTTTATCATGTAAATAATGACGTGACAGTTTTATTTTTATTTATTTTTTAATTTATTTATTTGAGACAGAGAATGAGAAAGAGAGAGAGAGAGCACATGAGAGGGGGGAGGGTCAGAGGGAGAAGCAGACTCCCTGCCGAGCAGGCGGCCCAATGTGGGACTCGATCCAGGGACTCCAGGATCATGACCTGAGCCGAAGGCAGTCGCTTAACCAACTGAGCCACCCAGGCGCCCTGACGTGACAATTTTAAACAATTGTATGAAGAAAGTTCCTTAAGACTAGGATGGCCCACTTGATAGACTAGCCAAAACAGATGGGTGGGCTTTCCACTCCGCTAGAATCTCTGAGTTGTTCTTCTCATGCATCTGGAACTCTGGAAAATATAGCAATTACAACTCCAACCGTACTTATTGAACTAGAGAATTCATATAGCTCCTGGGAATTAAACTGAGGAGGCTATGATTTAACTTCAAGAAATCAATATGCCCTACATGGCCCCCGTGAAGACATCTGAAAAATCATCCCAATGGTGCAGGTAAAATTTTTACACTCTCTCAATTTGATCCTGGCTGAGGCCTGAGAAGAAACTCACTGGGAAGCAATGATAAAGGTCGGATGTCCACTTGACTGATTTTAGATAAAGTTGTAAGTATCTTAGACTATCTGTCTAAAGGTCCTGCGTAGTAAGGTTCAATAGAGGATAATGACTTTAAGATGATATTAATAACATCTCTTTTCTTTGTAATTTGTGTAGAGTAGGTCTAACTAAATTGATCAATCCTCTCGTTGTAAGGTAGATATTGGCATAGAGGTAGGTGTTTCCTTTTATCTTTTTACATACTCAGCCTGTTACCCTTATGGCCAAAGGAGTGATAAGTCCTTGCAGAGGAATGGCTTTCTATATGGCCCAAGTGAATCAGTAGCCATTAGTATAAAAAAGTAGGAGAATCCACATAAAAATTTCATTCTTAGTTTCTCTTAAAAGACTAGTTCTAGAAACTGGACTGTATTCCTTAGCTGTCATATCTGTTAGAGCTGAGTAAATGGCTTCTCCTTTAGCTGGTTTGTTACAGTCCCCATAGCTGATGTTTCTTCTCTCATTCCAAGTTCCCAAGCATGTGCAAAAATACAGTGTTCTCTCTGCTTGTTTCCGTTCTTGTTTTTTTTTTTTTTTTCCAAAAAAGAAGAGCAAAAAGGAGAGTGGATGCCACAAGGTAACTAACACTCCCTGTCACATCTCCTCCAATTATTTTATATTAAGATATTAATATATTTAATATTAGTAATTGTTTACAAAACATTAATACTGAAATGTAGTGGTTTTTACATAATTAGGTCATTTGATGCATATTGTTTGATTTTAATGTTATCATATGAAAAAATCTGTGACTGAATAATTTTCTGTAGTATGCAGATACCATCACTCAGTTAACCACCCGGATCTTTTGTTTGTTACCTGTTTGCCCTTCTGGGGTTAGTAGCCGCAGATTATCTCTGGGGATCTACTAGAGAGTTCCAGAAGCGTAAACCCACCTCTCCATCCTCCAGCAGAAGGTTCAGAGTTGTCAACTGAATCCTGGCCAATCAGTGCCTTGGCTTCCCTTGGCCTCAGTGGTGGGCTGGAGAATAGGTATGTCACCATCAAAGTGAGTGAATGATGAGGAAATATTTGCTGAGGCTTCTGGAACCAAATGGAGTAAATCCTTTCCCTCTGCAGTGTACCTGGGAACATGTCACTGAAACTCACATCTCCAACTGGCCACTGTATGAAGTACAGGACAAGGAGACCCTCACACACAGACACAGGGATGAAAGACAGAAGAAACCAGGCCCTAGCAATTTCATGCAAATCCTGCTCAAAACTTTCGTGAGTTCAGCCCCACCTCAGAACTTTGCAGGTATGAGGGATAATTAATTTCATTTTGGTTAAGCTGGTTTGGTTCGGGCATTCTGTCACTTATGACACGTAATTGGAAGGGATCAATTCAAAGTGATGAGAAATGGATGGTGAGGAATTACTAATAATATCTTCCCTCATGTTTCTGAGTTTCTAAGAGAATGGTGTCTCTTTTCTTGCAAAACCTACGCCATTCTACACACATGTTGTCCGAAATGGAAAAGCAGGCTTTCTGCCCAGGTGAGATAATCAGAAATTCTTTAAATAATAACAAAAGGAGTAATTGTGTTGGCAAGGTCTGCGTGACTGGAATGGCTCCATGTCACACCCCTCCTGCTTTTTGCAATCCAAAGGGCATTGCCAAGGTCAGCTACAAGAGGACAACATAATCAGAAATTTAAAATGACCTTCTACCTTTTAAGAACCAGAAAGTGGGTTTTCTTCCTTTACCCTCTGTTCCTCCCTCCCCTGACAAATAGTCTTATTTTCATGACACACAGAGTCTGAGGCTTGGCTTTCGTCACACACTGACAGGTTTCTGTTTATCGTTAAGTGAGAAATGGACAAAAGGAAACACGAAACAGATGAATGGGCAAGAGTATGAATAAACAGCTCTGGCAGCTGAGTAGCAGATGGCCGCAGGGCCCCCATGACTAAACAAATTGATTGCAAGATTTCTGGAAGGAGATGCTTGTGAATGTTTTTCTCAAGCAAAATTTGAGTGATAGAATAAAAATGACCTCATTGCTGACTGGAGCCTTCTGTGTAAAAAAAAAAAAAATGCAAAGAAAAGGTTTTAAAGAAGCAAATAAAGGCATGGTTGTTTAAGTCACCCTTTATGCTCTCATTTATATTGCAACTTCTCTAACAAACCTCTGCTGGTGCTTTCTGTTGCAAATCGTGGGGTACCGGGGATGCCAAGAACAAAATGACTCTACCACTAAACCCCATCTCCCCACCCTCTCCCCCGCCTCCAGAAAAAGTTCTCGGAGGAATTGAGGAGAATGGCTTGTAAGCACATAAACGGTAATGCACGCTGTAAGAATTCCATGGTGAATGTACGGGACGGTTGCATGCGCTGTGAGAATGGCAAATGCCATGGGCTTTAAAAGCAGACAGACTCGACTTTGAACTTTGAGTGGTTCCGCTCTGCCTTGCTTAGCTTCTTGGAGCTTCCATTTTTTCTTGTAAACTTAAAATAATAATACTGCTACCTTTATTTACTCAGTCAACATTTATCAAAAGCAGTCTCCGGCCCTCAAACACGTGGAAGGAAACAAGAAGGCAAAGGAAGAAGCACATCCTTTCTCAGAGACTGTGGCGAGAGTTCCTGCAGGGTTTAATAGGAGGGCAGATGTGGTAGGAACTTACACACCCTGGAGCCAGATTCCGGCAGGAAAATCACAGCTCTGAGCTTACTGTGTGACCTTGGGCAAGTTACTTAACTTCTCTGGGCTTCAAGTTCCTCCTTTGAAAGATGGGGCTAACAAACATTCTTAGTGGATTATTATGAGAATTAAATGAGATATTAATACATCCCCGCACTTAGTAAACCCTAAAGAACGGTGTTACAAAAATAAAATAACATGCAAAGCACAGAGTGGGGCTCCCTATTCATAAAAAAAAAAAAAAGCCTCGTGTATTTTGCTTCCAGTAGAACAAATAAGCCCCGCACATGTTAAATGTTAAAACAGCTTAAAATTGAGGTTTTGGATTGGGGAGGAAGCTAAGTATCACAAGTTAAAAATAGTAAGATGTCTCACCTTGAATTTGATAATTTTAACTTTGAATGCAATAATTGGACTAGAAAATCTAACAAGCTTTCAATTTAGCTTCCATTTAATTAATTACTTGATCACGTAAATTAATCCATTATTAATTTTCTTATTGGGCCAAGCTTGTCAAATCAGCCACTGGTATTTTCTGCCTGGATTTTGCAACAGCACAACCCAAGACCCTGAGCTGCAAATTTAGGGAAATAGCTAACTTGGGTTGAAGAGGGGTGGGGGCAGCGGGGCTGTGTGCCACCAGACGTGGAACACAGAGTCAACACTCAATACTTCTAGGAAATCCTCTGCAATGACTGTTGAGATCCTGGATAGAGGTGCACGCTGTCTTTAGCAACACTCATTTTTGCCAGAGCCACTGCCAGTGAGAAGCCTTGGGTGCTCTCTTTTTCTCGTATTGGCACTGGTGCAGAATTTTCAAAAGATCCTTGTCACTTGGGTAGAGGAAACGTTCATGCAGCTGCTGTGCTGTAATCAGCAATGCTAGGAGACAGATCCATGCCCAGATTTAAGGGTATCCCCAACCACTTGCAGGGTACTCCGGAAAAGAGGCTTCGCAGAGCACTGCTCCTATAGTTTATGCTGCACCCGCCCACGCGGCGTGAGCACTGAACACGGGGAGCACGGCAGGGCTGAGACGTGCAGGCCCAGCTTCTGCAGCCCCTAAGTGCTTGGTTTCTGCCTGGGAGTCTCTGCTTTGGCTTTTACGGCGCTGGAAAGATTGCACACAAGGGGTAACTTGGACTCGTGCATGGTGGTTAGAACTCCTTCTTTTGATATTGAGGTTCATTTTTTAGGTCTTTTAAGAAAAGGAGACAGCACCATGGTCGCCCTCTGTCTCTGTGCCCTTTGCCAAGGGCTCAGCATCATGGCACTGTGTTAGACATAGGCCAGTCTTATAGGTGCTGCTCACTGCAATGAAATAGCACCTTCGTGAGTGGCCCTTGACCCTAAAGAATCTAACATACAGCCAGGATGCAGTTGGGGAGCGTGAGTCCCTTTGCCAGGAGCACAGAATTAGCATGGAACGTGGAATCCTGAATGCCCCCTGACCCGGCTCTGCTCCCTGGTGCTCAGTGGTTCAGGAAGGGCATCCTCTCAGCCCCTTTCCTCCCGGAGAAGAAATGACATCCGACTGTCCAGGCTCCCACAGCGCAGACTGCGTGCAGCGAGTGACAGGTATTATCAGCCAAGCTTTTATCTTATGTTCTCTTCCCAACAAAACCCTGAAACCTGTTTACTGTCCCCATTTTTTTTTAAGATACGGAAAATTAGAGGACAAACTCTGGTCCAAAGCCTCGTGGCTAGTGAAGGGTAAGGTTGACGTTCTGGCCCCAGCCCGATGCTGTTAACTTCGACACATGTGTGCTTGTTACTTCACGTCACCCTGAATTTGCTTCCGGTGACACAGTCCAGGTGAGGCACAGTCAAAGATATTTTAAGATATATAATTTATTCTAAAACCAATTTCCTCATTTTACTTATTATTAGTACTATTACTATTATTCATTGTTGTTGTTTAATAACTGGCTTAACAAAGGATCACAGGAAAGAGCCCAGTGAAATCCTTACAATGAGAAGCAGTCCCTGGTAGTGGCTCCCATATGACCCCCTGGCCACTAAAGTCCCCACAGCGGTTGTCAGGGGAGCCAGGGTCCCCACCTCACCCCCACCGCTTCCTTCGGGGCCACAACAAGGAGCCCACAGGAAAGGACTTGAGAGGGTGTGCAGCTCTTTGCTCAGAGAGGTCACAGAGACGACTGATAATGGACATAGATTCGGGTGCCTCTCATGCGTGGCAGCTTCTGGTCTACCAGGTGTTTTAACTTGACAACGAAGACAGGACAGATACGAGCAGCCCCTGCGAGTGACCCGTGATGGCAGGTGAAGAAAAGCCATGTTGATTTGCCTACGAAGGACCTCCTCAGGAAGACAAATGTTTCCTTCCTGCCTGGTCGTGAGGGACAGTTAGTGAGGGAGACATTGATTTTGGAAAACAAAAGTGAAAAATGATTTAGTGTTTTATTACCAAGAACTTCCTTTACCTGTGGACACAGAATATGATGTGAAGACTGTCCCCTGTATTTTAGGTTTGCATTTAGAGATGCCAGATGGAAGAGTCCATTTGGTTCTCTGTTAGGGTTTTCCTTTCAATCATTTATACACATATAATGAGGACCTACTCTGTGCTGGGCTCTGTGCTACCTGCTAAGAAGGTCAGAATGGAGTGGTTTTTCCCCTGAGTCAGGCAAGTGAATTAATCCAGGTGATAAGAAATTTTGCTAAAATGGACGGTATTCTCTGGGACAGACCAACCAATGTTAACAATCCAACTCAGTATTTTGGTGACTAGCATGTCACTGCCCCTTCGGGGGAAAGAGCCCTGCTTATCATGTGTCATCATTAGGACACCCAAGCTCTTTCTGCTCCAAGGCTTCACCTTCCTCTATGTTTCCAGAGTTTTCTCCCTTCTGTTTAGTGGATGGAGAGAGGGAAAATGGCCCTTAGAGGGTTTTTATGGGGTTTCCTAGAAATGACACAGATTATATCAGAAGTCAGCCATATGGCCACATCTAAATGCAAGGGAGGGTATAAAATATAAACTAGATGTATATGGAGCAAGAAAAGGAGAACCTGAATATTGGTGTACACTAGAAACTCTGACATGGAGTTATGTTCAAAGTCCAACGTCCTAACAATTTCCCTGTTTTAAAAGGGTGAAAGTTGACATTGGCTGAGGCCTTCACAGTTTGGTATGGACCAAATCATCTCCCTTATTCCTTATTAACAGAGCTTCATCTTGTTTGTTGGGCCCTGCCCCAGATGTTAAGCTCTTACTGTTCCAAGCTTATCCCCATGACTGATTCTATTTGGTTGACACAGATTCTCAGCTTTTCTTATAGCTAATAGTGACAATGAGATATAGGTAGATATCTAATGAGGGCTTCCAAGAAAGCAGTTTGTTTCTGATAAAGGGGCAGACCTGGAAAGTAAGCTTGCTCTCATGTCCTCTTCACCTTGCTTCTTGCCCTTGAATGTGGTGATAAGAACAATGTTTGGAACTGTGACAGCCATTTTGAGACAACGAGGCAACAGCATGAGGAAAAAAGATTGTGTAACTATATGTGCTCATTTGCCTAAGACAATCCCAGGTGAATACCGCTGCCCTAGTATAATTATTGATAATGCCCCTTTCATACTCAAAAGGGTTCTGAATTAGACAACAAATTCATGGTCAGTCCCAGAAAAATCTTCAGATGCTGAAGCTGATAGGAAACAGTGATTAACTTCAATGTTGTGGAGTCGCTGGCCCAACTCTGGAAGATTTACCTGCTGATTTTGATTTTAAGTCAATAGCAGATGTCTCCCGTGTAAGCCTGTGTTAATCCAGTTTGCTGTTACTTTCAAGTAAATCTTTCTTTCCTGATACACTTATCTTCAAAACAGGGATTTTGGAGCACCGTTAGAGCTTGACCACTAATTTCGAACTACAGCCTCTTAAAGTTCTGAAGTTTGGGGGTAAGTTTCTCTTTCTGTAATTCCTGAATTGGCATGAGAATTACTGAAATGCTGCACAGAAGGCTTATTTTGTGGTATTTCCAATAGGAACCAGAAGTAGAAGTGTCAAAACTCTCACCAGGAAGCTTGTTACGAGATGTTCTACCCAAGCTGGCAACCTCAGGTAGTGTGGAAAGTACAAATAAGAGGTATAAAAAACCCTCCTTGATGCATCTGATTTTCCAACGCTTTGGGTTTCAACTTCTCCGAGCAGACAGTATGCTTCTCATAAATCTTGAAAGGTTTAAATTAGAACCTTTTCTTTTATTTTATCTTAAATACAGAACAAATTGTCAAGGAAATGAGGACTAGAATCCTGGGGGGGAGATGTGACACTTTGCTGTCTATTGAATTTGAAAAGACTTACTGGTCAGATCTTACTGATGAGAAAGAAGTGCCAAGTATCTGGGAGGAATTAAATTGCAAGAGAGGTAAAAATAAGTCACCAAAAGCATTTAAAAGTTAAGTGACACATTTGTAGAATTAATTCCACTACACATTGTATCTATGCAGTGTGGTATAATGTCATATTACAGAGCAGTCCCCCATCCTCCACCTCCCACAGGACAACGGGACCACAGGATGATCTGCTTATGCCCTTAGTTCATTAGCACCAATTGCTGACTTACAGACAATTTGCATATATTTGCAATAATTAGGTGTGATTTGAGATAAGTTTCTAATATGGCCGATAGGTACTTTAAAAAGAAAAAGATTTATTTATTTATTTTAGAGAGAGAGAAAGAGCGTGCGTGTGGAGGTGGGGAGGGGCAGAGGGAGAGGGAGAATCTTAAGCAGACTCCGTGCTGAGTACAGAGCCAGACATGGGGCTTGATCTCATGACCCTGAGATCACGACCTGAGCCGAAACCAAGAGTCCGTCGCTTAACTGACTGTGCCACCCAGGCGCCCTGTGGCCAATAGGTACTTTTTAAAAATATTTTTCTCATAGGTTTCATTTTCCAAATAGTCATCCCCACTTCATCCCAGATGCTGCTTCTTTTGATAATCAGCATCACTTAGATCTGAGCACATCTGAAACTTTCGCACATCTCAAACTTTTGGGTCTCTTCCTTAACATTGCTTTTCTTTGGAGTTAACTTGACATGAGGTTGTTAGTCTGTTATGCTAATTAATGGATGATCTTTTACTTTTACCCATTTAGGTCACTAATAAGATGTTCCGCCTGACCTTCCTCTAATTGATTTTCCACACAGCTGCCAGAATGATTTTTCTCAAATGCCAATGCAGTGCCAACCAACCTCTGGTTGAAACCCTGCAGTGGGTATGCATTCCTAGCAGGGCGGGGCCTCACCCCACTTCCCACTTAGCAAGGCCAACACATCTCTTCCTCATCTGGTCCTCTCTTGCTTTTCTGGACTCATATGTCCCTCCCTATCCTGAGTCCTTGCCCCAGCCATAAGGAACTTCTTTTAGTCCCGACTTGGAAAATGCTCTGTCTTCCCTCTCTGCCTTCTGTGGCTCTGTGCTTGGTATTCCTTCTCTGTGGAATATTCTTCCTACCCCTACTACCGCAACATACATTGACTATGCCTACTTCTCTCCCCAATTTCAGCTTCAGTATCACTTACTCTGGAAAGGCTTCTCTAACCTGGAAATCCCTGCTGGGTGACCCTTCTAGGCATTCCCAGACTTTCCCCACCAGCACTAAACCCACTGTATGCTGATTGCCCACTTACTGGTTTAGATTCTCTACTAACCTGAACGGCCTATTACACTGGTGGGCAGTATAATAACCTCCATGGATGTCTACATCCTAATCCTGAAAACCATGAGTACGTGATTCCTCATGGGGTTGCAGATGGAATTAAGGCTGAGCATCAGTTAATTTGAAGGTAAGGAGATGATTCTGCATTATCCAGGTGGGCCCAGTGTAATCGCAAGAGGCCTTAAAAGTAGAAGGGGAGGCAGAAGAAAGTCAGAGAGAGCTGTGACTATGGAATAATGACCAGAGGCTTCTCTAACCTGGAAATCTCTGCTGGGTGACCCTTCTAGGCATTCCCAGACTTTCCCCACCACTGTATGCTGATTGCCTGCTTACTGGTTTAGATTCTCTACTAACCCGAATGGCCTATTACACTGGTGGGCAGTATAATAACCTCCATGGATGTCCACATCCTAACCCTGAAAACCTTGAGTATGTGATTCCTCATGGGGTTGCACCATTGCTGGCTTTGAAGATGCAGCAAGGGAGCCATGAACCAAGGAGTGTGGGCAGCCTCTAGAAGCTGGAGAGGCAAGGAAATGGATTCCCCTGGAGTGGCCAAAAAAGAATGTACCCTTGCAGACACCTAGATTTCAGTCCAGTGAGGCCCATTTTGGACCTCTAACCTACAGAACTGGAAGATAATAAATGTGTGTTGTTTTGAGTCACTGAGTATATGGTGATTTGTTACAGCAGCAATTGAAACAATAACATAGGAAAGAAATGCTCTCTCTCTTGCTCATAGTTTCAGCCCAAGGTATGTAATAGTCCCCGAAATGTGGTAAATGGCCCTATAGCTACTCATTGGATGGGAGAATAGAATGGCAGGCCCAGGAAGGACTCTTAGGGAACACTTTGTAAGAGTCAGTGTGACTCAGTGTGATGCTCACAGCCTTATTCCAGCCATCCTGCCCGTGAAGATGATTCTCCTTTGGGTATTTATTTCCCTATTCGATTTTTTTGCTAGAGAGGAAGAACATTCTTCTGTTTGGAAGAGGTTAAGATGATCCATATACTAAAAGTAATGAGAGGAAAGAAAGGGGAGAAGCTGGATCAGGAAAGAAGAAAGGGGAGAAGCTGGGTCAGGAGAGAAGCTCTCATGAATTTAGGGCAACTGAGAGGCCTGAGTATTGAGCATGAGAGCTTTCAATAGATATTTTTGAGGGTTATGAACTAGAGCTGCTTTAGTGTCTTTGTAAGAATGAAAGTCTAAAATGGGATTATTTTAAAATCACCTGTGACTATTAAATTGTATGCTTTTAGAAATCTTTCTGCAAAGACTGGGTCATTTGGGCATTCTACATTTATTAGGGTCACACTTCTTTTTTTTTTTTTTTTAAGATTTTCGACAGAGAGAGAGACAGCGAGAGAGGGAACACAAGCAGGGGGAGTAGGAGAGGGAGAAGCAGGCTTCCCGCCAAGCAGGAAGCCCGATGCAGGGCTCGATCCCAGGACCCTGAGATCATGACCTGAGCCGAAGGCAGTCGCTTAACCAACTGAGCCACCCAGGCTCCCCAGGGTCACACTTCTTTTGACATGACAGCACAATGACATATACACACTGTTGAGTCCATTTTGGATATATGAAATTTAAGTACACTTGGTATATATCTCTGTTGACGAAACAATATATATATTTTTTCTCAACCTATTGAGCTACTGGAAGCAAACACATGAGTTCTTGGTTGATCCCATTCAACATAAGGTACAACAACATGCTGGGATTTATCTGGGTCCCCTTGGCATCCTTCCTACGCAGGAGCCCCAGGGATATCAAAAAAGCACCTAAAAGAATTTGGCTCAGTTACTATTATACTCACAATTATCTTACACTTTTGTTAGTTGCTTTTCTCCTATTGTAAAGTTTAAGTGAGAAGAAACTTTGCTTACTTAACATAATAAGTTTTAATAAGAATATTTTAATAACAAAATAGTTCATGCATTGTCCATAAGCAATTTTCTTTAAAATCCAGCTACCAAGAAGCTAAAAATGAAAGGAAACCCTTAAGAAAACAAAATTTCCCAAGATTTTGGAACTGAAGAAGAGTGAGGAAAATGAAGCTGTCATGGGTACTAAAGAGGAAGCAATTTTTTCCCCAAATTCCTAGGTTTTAGGACAAAAATAACAACTTCGAATTGCAAGCTTGGAGAAAACTAGTCACATCCATTTGCTAAATAGGACAAGAACATTGCAATAATACAGGATGCCAAAGGTTGATTCTTTTAAAGACAAAACTGACCGGCATCATTGTGGGAGTGCTGACTGAACAATTGTGTTGCACATGGTAGAGCCAGCAGACCCCAGATCAGCTATACACTGTCTATGGTGCTTCTCAACAGTGACAGGCACTGATACAGATACTTAAATGGATTCTTGAAGTTTCTCTTCCTGCGAATAAATGTTGGGCTCGGTTCATACATTAATGCCTGAAACACAGGGATTATAATACAAAATTTAAAGTTCACAGACCTTCCCTAAGCAGCTAAGTGCATTTTTTTTTTCTCTTTCCAAGAGCTTAAACTTCCTACACTAAGGAGTAGGTCAGGAGCAACTTAGGTTTGTGTTACTCAACTTGTGGATGCCGACTTTCAAAACTGCATTTCCTTGGGAAGATAAGGTACACACACGCTAAAAATAAATTAAAGCAGCAAAGAAGGAAGGCATTCTTGAAATTGTAATTATAGTTTTTGTTACAATTTGCTAATGCCTGACACTGCCACTAGAACGTTCTACCCAAGAGGGGATGGATATTGTATTCAATCAGCAATTGTGACAGTAATTTCCTTAGAGTCCAATGTAGAGCTTGGCCTATAACAGGCTCTCAGTAATTCTTGGTTGCAACATTAAAGGAAACCAAAACAGTCTGATATAAGCTTGAGTCTACAAAAGCAACATGAAGGGTATGGTAGGTCTAAGAGAATGAAATGAGTTGCAGTAGAAAATTCATGAGAATCCAGAATGAGCGCCAGGCTATGTGACTCCTGGTTTAGGGCTCTTATTTTCACTGTCAATTTAATCTGAAATTCTTTTCCTAATAATCCCCAAAGCAAGATTCTTTCATGGCAATCAGTTTAAAGAGCTCTGTAGGCCTTTGTCCTCTCTCCCACTCCAAATTAAATGCATCCAAACTACCTAGGACCTGCCCAACATTTTCAGATGTAGAGGGTAAAGGATTAAGGACAGCTTTTCCATTAGAAGATGAGGGACGGGTACTATGTGTGGCCTTGGTATCTCAAACAAACAAACAAATAAACAAGTAAAGGTGGAACTGTGTAAGCCAGGACATCACTGATCTCCTTAGTTACTTCTCTACTCTCATAAAAGAGTGAGTGCAAAGTGGAAAGAGCAAACAAAATTGCTCAACCTTAGAATTTCACACGCCATCCACGCCTATCCAATGATGGGGAAGCTTAGGCCACTTCTTATGAAATTCTGAGCTTAGGGAATAAAAGTCTTCACAAAACATTCTCAAATTTGGGGTATTATTACATACAACACCCATGGGTACCTCCAATTATTAACTTTCCAGAGAGAAATCCAAGTCCAAGAAATGAAATAAATTCTCTCAGATTAAGTGAAAGGAAACTAAAATCCAGAATTCTTTTCTCCTTGCCATCTCCTCCTACTGTGTCCTGGTCAGGGGGATCTCATAAAGATGCTCCATGTGAGTTGGATGTCCCCCTCAGCAGCTGCATCCTCAGCCTTCCTCCCAGGAAGTGGAGGGTGGGAAATTCCATCAGCATCTACAAGGTTGAATGAGTGCTAACATGAACACTTCACTGATCTCAATTGCCAATGAATCCACATGTCAATGGGATAAATTGAATACCTTGGCTCTAGCCCCACATCCACAAAATATAGAAGCCAACATGCCATTCTCAACAGGTATATCTCAACAGGCGCATCAAATATAGGTATGTTTTTGGAAGTAAATGAATATTTCAGTGTAGATTTACACTGCTGTGGATGTAATTAGCCAAGAGCCATAGCAGTGAAACCTTAGAGAAAAGAGTGAAGAGGCAATCTCCCTGATTTTAGGTTTACAGGATGCCAGCTAATTTCTGAACTTGAACTGTATTGCTGTGAGAAATTTTCTTTCATGCCCTACGCATCCAAAATTCCCAGGAAAACATTCATCTTACAAATTGACTCTGTTCTCAAGTAGGGGTATTTTCAACACTCTCATCGTGCAAAATTTAGGAATTTGCTGTGGTGGGATCCCAGGGGATCTCCAGTCCATCAACAGTGTTGCTTTATCTTGGCACCCTGAAATGGGCTCTATCTCGACACACAGATTTTACTTCCTCTTATGAGCATTCGTAACAGAGAATGTTCCAAGCAAACTTATTATCCTCCTTCTCCACAGACCCAGTGTCTTGTGATCCTCTTTCTCCTTCGTCTCCAGAAAGATCATAAGACATTGTGAACTATTAGACACTCTTTCTGTCTTGGAATTCCAGAGACCTGTCTTGAAGGCAGTTTTCCCCCAATTCCTGAAGACTTACGCACAGTGGTTCCCTGAACCAAACTTTATTTTGCTGTATCCAAAACCTGTGCTGCCAGAGGGTACAGCAAAATGCAATCTGTTCTCTCCAAGACGCTTTTCAAAACATTGCTTTACTCTCTGCTTTTTTATTGTCCAGGCTTGGACTAACTTCCGTTATGAAAATGGTAGCGAGATCGTTCCTTTTTGTCACTACTTTTTCTTTGCAGCGGAGGACATGACTCTGATTGTTCTCCAACTTTCTTCAGGTAAGCTCCACTGAATTTGTAAAAAATTTAGCTACTTCCAAGTTCATTCTAAACTTAGTCTTCCATGTATAAGATCAGAAACAACAAAGCAAGCTTCGTTCCTTCTTTCCTGCCTGCCTTCTTGCCTTCCTGCTTTCCCACTTTCTCTCCATTTCCCTTTCCTTTGGGGTCAGTAACTACTATTCCTAACATATCTGAGCAGATTCTACCTTGTGGGAAGCCCCATGGTAAGATTTATGACATAGATGAGTTTGAGTCAAGAGTAACTCTTTGTGAAACAAATCCTTGTGTACCTTGCAATTGCTAAGAGGAGTAATTCTCCCACATGTTATTCCATTATCAGTCTAACAATTCATCCAGGACAGTACTTTAATCCGCCATTCTTCCTGCATGGCTCCTTCTTCTGGCATGCACTATTTGTCCTGAGTCTTCCCTTAAAGTCCTAATTCCATTCAGTGAAGAGTAAGCTTTGCTTAGACTCTAAGAGCAGGGAACACATCTGCCTCATTCACTGCTTTATAACCCGTGCCTATGACATGTCCATAGTAAGTGCTCAGTAAATATTTTCTGAAAAAGTAAGTGAGTAATAATGGCGTCTTAAAATTTATCTTGGAGGGGCTGAAATATTCTATGCTTATATTTACAACCAGTCTTTTAAATTCTGTCCAGATCCTGTACAAGCTTGAAGTGTAACTGTCTTTATTTTTAAGGCTTTTTGTTCTTCCCTCGGTATTGACTCCCTATATCTGGTTTTAAAAAATTATCTCAGTGATTAAGCCCGGGGTCAGTCTCAGCGGGGAGTCTGCTTCTCTCCCTCTCCTCCCTCTCATCTGCCCTTCTCCCTGCTCATACTCTCTTTCTCTCTAAAATAAATAAAATAAAAAATCTAAAAAAAAAAAAGAAAAAGAAATGATCTCATAGTGATTTCTGTCTCTAGGTTCCCACTTGTGAAGTTATTCTAATCTGTCTGAGACTCTCCCTTCATTGACAATTCAATATCTCTGCACTATAATCATCTTCTGATTTCTTAACAACAGACAAGGACAAGGAACCCAGACAGAAGAGTAAAGTGAACAGAAAAGAAGGAACAGATGGTGTATATTTAGGGGGATTCATATAATGGTGGTCATTAATATAAAAGGTTGCAGGGAGGTAGGTGAAGATGAAGGCCTGGAAATCTGATTCTAGATAGGAGCCACAAGAAGGATGTTTCAGATCCACGATGGGGGGCAGAAACCAGTTGTCAGGGATTCAGGGACTGACTGGTTGTGAACACATGGAGGCAGTGAATGCAGCTCTTCCTTCAGTAGCCATTACGGGGAAAGGAGCAGTTGGTGAGAGAGACGAGTTGAGAACCTGAGGTGTTGACAGAGGATTGTATGTTTTAGAAAGAAACTGAACCTGAAGAAAGGAAGAGTAGTTTTTTTCCTCTTCTCCACAGCTTCCATTTATGCTACTTTTCCCCACTCCTTAATTTAGTTCCACATTGAGTTTCTTTTCTGGACTAAGCAGTTGGGACTGGGAACAAAATGACAGCTATCACACTGACCCTTCCCTGGAGATGTTCCTCACATGAGCAACAGGATCCACTGAAGACAACCAACTGGAGTGTGATGAGGAACTGCTGCTTTGTGTTAGAAACACAACGCTTTGGGAACGCAGAACAAATTGATTGCTTCTTTGCTTCAGGGAGAAAGGAGTTAGGAATTTTATATTGGTTTATGAATTATTATTTTTTCTGTTGGTGCTTTTATGCTAAAAAAGTATTAATCTCTTCTTTTTCATTATACAAATCATTAATTGTTTATTTGCACCCTTAACTTTGCCTTTTCTTTTTTTTTTCTTTTGAAGATTTTATTTATTTGAGAAAGAGAGATACAGAGAGCATGAGAGAGAGGGAAAGAGAGAGCACAAGCAGGGGGGAAAGGCAGAGGGAGAGGAAGAAACAGATTCCCTGCTGAGGGTGGAGCTGAACGCAGGGCTTGATCCCAGGAACCCAGGATCATGATCTGAGCCACCCAAGCACCCCTACCTTTTCTTTCTTATACTCTTGCCAGCATGGCTCCAAGCCTTTTCTCGTAGTGAATTGGAAGCTCAAATGCGGCTGAATATCCTTTCTACAGTCTTTTCCTGGGCCAGCAGATTTTGTGTTAGATTTCTTATAACACATTTGTTAAGCCCCGCCTTCTTATGCCTATGTCCCTTCAATTATTTAATATTATCATTGTCTTATGTAGAAGTTTTTCTCATTAGTCAATTCCTTCCCTGAATTTTTGTTTTTGTTTTGTCTAGAATGCTACTTGTCCCTGTTAAATTTTTATGCTCTACCCTATTTTCTTTTTATTTTTTAAGTACCTTTTTCCCTTTGGTTTTTTAAAAGCACTGCCATGTAATACAACAAACATTAAGATGAATTTGAAAGGTTTCTTCTTCCACAAAAATATTTTCCAAATGTTTTCCTGTCATTGAGGATTGATCTTTGTCAAAGGGAAGAATAAAATGAATAGTTTCTGGTTATTAGAAACAGCTCCATACAAAATTATAAATCACTGAGATTTTATTTATTCATTTTCTTCATTCATTGAACAAATATTATTGAGAGCCTTCTATGTTCAAGAATGAGGTATTTCCAGCCCCAGTTCTTAGAGTTATAGTCATCTTCCGTGGCTGTGTACTCTCCCTTCTTCAAACAATGCTCATCATTATACTTTCACCCCTTCTCCCTAGCAGAAGCTGCTAAGAGAACAGAATCTAAAACTTCCTCATACTAAGACATGAATGAGTGATAACAGCTTGAATTTAAAATCCATCTCACAAGTATTTTAATTTCAAAGTGAATAACTTAAAAGCAAAAACACAAGCAAAGCCAAGACAGTATTATTTCAGATAGTATCAGAAGAAGTCTTCCTGTGAAAGAGAACCAGTCATCTTAACACAGGGAAATGATGCCATGCAGGTAGTACCAGTTTTTTCCAGTTGTTTTGACTTCTCAGTAGCTAACTTCCAATGTGCCTAAATGATGGAGCAAATTGGACTTACTTGATGTGTACAAATTGTTCACATGATTCGAACATCATTGGGTGACCTCTACTGCATGCTTCTTGTGTGGCGTGTAAATGATAGCCACATGAGAACTTGTGAAGAGATACACGAAAAGATCAAGATGACACACCAGGGTGTAACAAGAGAAGGCAGGTTATGTTGGATGTACCAACTTTCCTTATATATTTAACCTCTCCCATCTCTTCCTGGAGTGCTGTCACTTGCTTCATTTCTTGTCTAGCTCCTGCATCTTTGCTTAAGCATTAACCTTGTATAGAAACCTTGCCTGTCTGTCTCCAACAGGCTCGTAAGTGATTATCCTCTCTGCTCTTACTTTGGTCTCTCAGAGCACAGGTCTCTCTGTGCATATCTTTATTTTAGTATTAATCACACTACATACTATTAACAGTTTCCTTGTTTACCTCTGCCACTTCATTTTTTGAGGGTAAACACTGCCTATTCTTTTCTGAACACTCTAGACGTTTAAAAAAAGTTCCTTGAAATCTAGTGGCTGAAAAAAGTCCATTGAATAAATACTAGGATTAAATTAGGGGAGACTTCAAGAATTGCCATTAAGGTGCCCTCTACATGAAATTGGTTTAATCAACTATTATGATAGCACCTACTTTCCAAAGTTTATGATTAATTCTACAAATTGCAGAGAATTTTCAAAAGATGGAGGAGTTCCTCAAGAACCATTTCTTGTGAGTGTTTTTAAAAAGGGAAGTAAGAGTAAAAGAGAGTAAAAGAAAGCTTCTTGCAAAGCTTTTGGATGATCCGGAAACTCTACATCAAGTTGCCTCTTAGCACACAATTAACATGGTAGTGTATTGTAAGTGCCAAGGGAGCAATGCATCAAAATTTATTTTGTCACTGGGAAAGTTCCTGAAAATTCCAGCAAGAGATAAATTTATTAAATAAAATATTGTGCATTTTTAGTTGTATTGACCATGCAAATGGCTATGCAAGCTTGGAATGAAGGTATACCTAATGCATCTCCTTGAATTCTCTGATACAGATGATAAAAATTTTTTGACAGTTTAAAAAGAGCACACCTTCTGTGACCATGAAATGTGTTACAAGTGGGTCAGCAATCACCTTATTTTCTAGGGTAAAATCAAACTGCCTTGCCTTTCAATTTATAACACACAATTTTAGAAACCATAAACTTGTGAAGACTTCAGTATGAGTTTTATGGTCTCATCTTAAAAGAACTATACTAAGAAATCTATCATATCTTATGTACACTCTTCAGACATGCTCATACTTCTTCACTCAGCGCATGACATCCACTCAGTATTTTTCCCTATATCACTTCACAAACAATGTCCACCCTATTAAAACTTCTCTAATTCTTCATGTATAATCACTTGTTTCTTTTTCTTCATTCATTTAGTATTCAGCTGCTACTTAATTTATATTGCTTTTTATATAATGTGTTATTTGCTTTTTTTGAGAGCATACCTGTAGGCAAAGATTCTTATAAAGATTTTTCGTAAATATATTTTACAGAGTAGATTAGTAACAAATATAGTTGAATGAATGAAAGTTAAAAAACTCAAAGTAAGCATCTTAATTTCTTTTTCCCCAGGCTGCATAGATTCAGAAGTTAAAATTTTTGATTAAAAATCTTCTCCTTCTCCTTCTTCCCCTTCTTCCCCTTCTTCTCCTTCTTCTTCTCCTCCTTCCCTCCATCTCCTTCTCCTTCCCCTCCTCCTTCTTTCTCTTCTTCTTCTCCTTCTCCTTCTTCATTGTAATCATTGTTGTCATCATAAGAAAAATAGAACCAGCAAGATCCTGCCTTTGGACTCAAACTGAAACACTGGCTTTCTGGGTCTCAGTTCTTCTGGTTCTCAGGCCTTTAGACTCAGACTAGAATTATACTATCGAGCATCCTGTGTCTCCTACTTGCTGACTCACCCTGCAGATATTCAAACTTGTCAATCTCCATAATCACATGAGCCAATTCCTTTTATTCAATATTTATATGAGATGGTGTAGTTCCAGTCTGAGTCCAAAGGCCTGACAACCAGAGAACTAATGAAGTGGTCCCCATATGAAAGCCAACAGGTCTGAAACCCAGGAAGAGCCCATGTTTCAGTTTAAGTCCAAAGGCAGAAAAACACCAATGTCCTAGTTTGAAGGCAGGCAGGAGGAATTGTCTTTTACTTGGAAGATGGTCAAACTTTTTGTTCTAGTCAGGCCTTCAACTGATTGGATGAGGTCCACCCACATCAGGAAGAGCAATCTGCTCTACTCAGTCTACTGATTCAAATGCTATCTCATCCAAGAACACATTCATAGGAACAATCAGAAAAATATTTACCTATTATCTGAGCACCCCATGTCCTAGGCAAGTTGACATAAAAATCAGCCATCACAATCCTCATCATTACTTAATCATCAGTAGAAGATATCATTTATTAAATTTCTGTAGAATACATTGTTGGACTTATCATTACCAGGGAAACCATGGATTCTCCAGTAAATCATAACCTACAATGGCATCAGCAACAAAATAATTTTATTATTTGGGGAGAAACAGTTTTTTTTTTAAAGATTTTATTTATTTATTTGAGAGATAGAGAATGAGAGAGAGAGCACATGAGAGGGGGGAGGGTCAGAGGGAGAAGCAGACTCCCTGCCGAGCAGGAACCCCGATGCGGGACTCGATCCCAGGACTCCAGGATCATGACCTGAGCCGAAGGCAGTTGCTTAACCAACTGAGCCACCCAGGCGCCCTGGGGAAAAACAGTTTTGAAGAAAAAATGTATATTTTTATGTGACAGGGTGAGAGAATATGTTCACGAACTAAAGAAAAAACTTGACTAAATATTGAAGAAAATACTGTTTGAAAGAAATAGATTCGAAATTAAATCTAAAGTCTGTTGAATATTAATTGCTTTCCCAAATATTTATGTCAGAAAATTCTTCCTCTATATTAGTTAAGGTTATTTCTTTGTCTAGAGGTATGAGATATCAAACTTCATGAAGTTCCAATGCCAGAAATACAACACTATAAAAATAATAGTGTTTTAGTTAGAACTGTATCTTGAGACCACATTTTGAGTTAGTGCAAAGAAAAGATGTTAAACCAGGATGTACAGTTTCTCCTAATGGTCTCGTTTGTTTCCCCCCCCCCCATTTGTTTGTATCTTATAGTAGAGGAGAAACAATAACTTAAGGAGGGAACTTTCAGAAATGAAAGCTTACTTGATAAAAGCACAGTGACTTTTATTATAAAAAGTAGAACACAGACATAGGATTGTAGAGATGTAAATGACCTACTTAAATCTAGGGTTTGTGAGTGGCTAACTAATATATAGTTATTACACTGTTTTATCTGATTCAAAATACTGAAGAGCAACTATTGAGACAGAAGAGGATTCAAAGGCAGATTTTGATATCTAATAGCTGTGAAATCTTAGAGAGGCCATTTTAAGCTCAGAGCTTCAGTTTTTCCAACTATAAAATGGGGATGATGACACATAGCTTTCCTAAGTGTTGGAAAGGCAAACACTTTGCCTTTCCCAGTGTGCTCCTAACAGTGGTTCAGTCATCAATAGTTGTTATTCCTTAAGACTGTATGCTGACTGAGTGTAGAGGTCATTTCAATATTATTTATCATTTGTCCCCAGAATCCAGCATACCGCATGCATATGGTAAACATTTATTGTTTAATGAATAATGTTCCAGACTTGTATAAGATAGAGCTAGAGAGGGAAGACAAACTCTTCATGAGTGACTCATAAAATAATGACCTTTTAATACAATAGTCTTTTTTTTTTTTAAAGATTTTATTTATTTATTTCAGAAAGAGAGAGAGGGAGTGAGCACAAGCAGAGGGCACAGGCAGAAGGAGAGGAAGAAGCAGACTCCCCACTGAACAGGGAGCCCAATGCAGGGTTCAATCCCAGGACCCTGAGATCATGACCTGAGCCAAAGGCAGATGCTTAACCGAATGAGCTACCCAGGTGCCCCAATACAGTAGTCTTGTACAAGATCATGTAAGGAATGGTTAGGTCAGGGAAGTATGAATGAGATAGGCTGGGTTGCATTTATCTCTGAGTGAAGACCAATTCTGTGCAATAGTAGTGCATTTAACATTTTATTTATTTTGTGAACATTTATTGAACACCTGCAATGTGATGGTAAAATATACTTTGGTGGACATATTTTAACCTCACAAATGTGTCACTACTTGGTGTGTGTTGCTAGAAGTTTAATGAATGGACAAAAGTCAGGTTGACTGTTTATATAAGGCAGTGCCAGCAGATTGGAAGAAAAATGGATATATTTTTCCTGCCCTAGAAATCTCTTCCAAACAGGATGCTGATTTGTTTTCCTGGGATAATTTCGCTCAGTGTACTCAATCTTAACTAGATAAGTCCGATCTCCTGTTGCCTCAGTTACCTGGCAAATTGAAATTAAAGCTCAATTTATAACCTACCCTTTCCACAAGGACTGCTGCCATCATGCGATTCCATTTTCACAATGAAAGCACAAGAGCTATGTATAATTCTACCAAGAAACAGAGAGGTGCATTCACACATGGCCAACCACACTCTTCTCTGGGGAGTTTGGTACACTTCTGGTAAACGTTGTTCCACTACAACTCTGGTGCAGCTGAGGGCCACCCTTTAACATGTTCATTGTAATTGGGCACACATTGAAATCCTGCAGTAATTAGATCAAGGCAACTCCAGACTAGACTTGCCTTGGGCTCTGTAAGTCAATGGGAAATCTGCCAAAACTTCTGGCTGGCACAGTGTAAATAGGGTCATAAAGCTTCCCAGACCAATGTCTTTCAAAGCTGACAATTTTTTCTTTACAGTTTTATAGGCCTCTTGGGTGTCTCGATAGGGTATAATTCTCTGACTACTAAAAATGGAAATATTTCATGCTGGATAAAGAGAGTGAATTTAATTGGGGAGAAAACATTACACAGGTGGCTTCCCTGCACACGTCCCTGGAGATGGTAACAAGTGGATTTAATACCCACTACCTCAATGGTACTTTAACAAAATAATAAGGTAAAAATGATTCAGACTCTGAAATAGGCCACAAGTTAAGCTTTTTCCATATAAACTAGGAGTGAGGCAAATGTGTTTGTCTAATGGGGGTGACATGAGTTTTGGAAACAGTCTGTTAGAGAATGAGGAGGGAGAAAGTTTGGGAGAGAATTTTTTGTGGGGGCAGACTTTCGAAGCTAGTTTAGGGTTAGGAATACAAGGGAGAAAAAAAGGAGAGGGACCAAAATGGCAGCAGAAGAGACTCCTGAACTTCTCCTCACATGGATGCACTGAATGTGCTGCTACAGGCAGAAAAAATTCCATTTGAGAGAAATCCAGACTAGCTGAGTGACTTCTATACACCAGGTAAATGAGAAAATACCCACGTTGAAATGGGTGGGAAAGGCTGAGACATACACCGTAAACCCCACCCGGCGCACTGACATACAGTTGTGAAAGAAACCCCAGCCCCTAGCTTCCCCCTAAGGAGTTTTACTCCTGCACATCCAGTGCCCCAACTTTTAAGGCTTCCATCCAAGGGACGGGCCTCCGAAACACGTAGCTCAGACAGTGAACGGAGCTTGTGCCCAGGAGGCCACTGGTAGCTCACAAAGAAGTAATTCTTAATGGGCACATGTGTGAGCATTCACTATGGTATCTCCCCAGGGCTCAGCACAGAGGAAGCAGGCAAAAATGTCCATCTCCCAGTCTTTCTCTGGAAGGAGTTTGACTGCAAGCTTTGCATGCTACTGCCTGAGGGTTCAGCTTCTAATTAGCATGTATCTAGGTGTTGACTGTGATCTTCCTCAGAGCCTGGGAGAGCTGGTGGGTACTTCCCCTTTTCCCTCCATCTCACTCGGATGATAAAACCAAGTTGCCAGCACCTCTCCAGAGGAGCACATACATGCATCTGGTACCCCAGCTTTTGTGTCCACTTGAATGATGGGTACCAGATTGCCTGACTCTGATAGTCAATGGATCTTGCACACAGAACTGTAGCAAACAAAAAGCAGTTTTAAATGTACAAACACACAGGCATTCATCATGGCTATCCCCCCAGGGCTCAGTGTTCAGGCAAAAAACATCCACCCCCCAGTCTTTCACTGGAAGGGGTTTGACTACATACTTTATGAATTCCTGCCTGAGGGTCCATCTTGTAATTAGCACACATAAATACTGACTGTGACCTTCCCCAGACCCAAAAGACCCAGTAGGCACTCACCCACCTTCTCCCTCTGGCTTGTTCCAACAATTAAAAACAAGTTGCCAACATCTCCTTGGAAGGAGGTTATGGACACATTTAGTACCCCAACTTTTACAGCTGCCAATCCTCCCCCCAAATCACCTAGGTCTGATAGCCAATGAGGCTTGCATTCATTCATGGGAAAATAGCAACAAAAAAGCAGTTTTTAAATGGGTATAGGAGGGCACCTGGGTGGCTCAGTCGTTAAGCATCTGCCTTCAGCTCAGGTCATGATCCCAGGGTCCTGGGATCGAGCCCCACATCAGGCTCCCTGCTCAGCAGGAAGCCTGCTTCTCCCTCTCCCACTCCCCCTGCTTGTGTTCCTTCTCTCACTTTGTCTCTCTCTGTCAAATAAATAAATAAAATCTTAAAAAAAAAATAAATGGGTACAGGAGCACCTCCCCATGGCTATCCTCCTGGACTCAGTGCAGCGGATGTAGGTAAAAACACGTGTCTTCTAGTTTCTCCCTGGGAAGGACTTAATTACATACTTTCCTAGCTGCTACCTAAACATCTGGTTTCTAATCAGTCTGCATCTAGGTGCTGACTGCAAACTTCCCTTTGGGACATAGATCGGTCTGGGACTGGTCTCAATTTCTGGGAGCCACTAAGAACAAATAAGGTGGCATAGACAATTACAAATGTTTGAGAGACAACCAGGAGCTTGGGCCATGCTGATTGATGAGGTTCATTTCCTACACATGACCAATATGTAAACATGGGGAACAGTTGCTGTTTTATCTAATGTGCAGAAATCAATAGAGAGAGTCAAGAAAAATGAAGAAACAGGGGAATATGTTCCAATGAAAAGACCAAGATAACCCTCTAGAAACTGATCTTAATGAAATGGAGATAAATGATTTAGCAAAAAAGAGAGTTCAAAATAACAGTCATAGAAATGCTCACCAAGGTCAGAAGAACACTTTATAATAAAATGAAAATTCCACCAAAGATAAAATATCAAAAATACCAAAGAAATCATAGAGCTAAATAATAGAACAATGGAACTGAAAAATTCAATTGTGGGAGTCAAAAGCAGACTGGATAAAGTGAACAGCGCCTCAGTAAACTCAAAAATGGAGCAGTGGAATTCATCCAATTAGAGGAGCAAAAAAGAAAAAAGAATAAAAAATATAAAGATAGCTTAGCAGACTTAAGAACATCATTAAGTAGATCCATATGTGTATTGTAGGGGTCCCAGAAGGAGATAGAGAAAGGGGGAAAAAGCTCACTCAAAAAAAAAATAATGACTGAAAGCTTTCCTAACCTGGGGAAAGAAACAGACATCAAGAGCTAAAAAGCACAGAAAGTACAAAATAAAATGACTCTAAAGAAACCTATATAGACTGGGGGGCCTGGGTGGCTCAGTTGGTTAAGCTTTGCCTTTGTCTCGGGTCATGATCCCAGAGTCCTGGGAGAGAGTCCCGCATCGGGCTCTCTTCTCAGCAGGGAGTCTGCTTCTCCCTCTCCCTCTCCCCTTTATTTAAATAAATAAAGTCTTAAAAAAAAAAAGAAACCTACATAGAGATATATTAAAATTGTCAAAAGAGATAATCTTGAAAGCAATAAGACAGAAGCTACTTGTTATGTACAAGGAAATTTCCATAAGATTATAAGCAGATTTTTCAGCAAACATTTTGCAGGCTAGAGGGGACTACCATGATATATTCAAAGTGCTGGGGGAAAAGACTGCCGATCAAGAATATTTTACCGAGCAAAGCTGTGATTCAGAATTTACGGAGAGATCAAGAGTTTTCTAGACAAACAAATGCCAATGGAGTTCATCACCACTAGACTGGCCTTACAAGAAATTTTAAAGAGAATTCTTTAAGCCTAAACAAAAGGGTGCTAATTAGTAACATGACAACATATGAAAGTATAAAACTCTCTGGTAAAAGTAAATATATAGATAAATTCAGAATACTCTGATATTGTAATGATGATAGGTAAATCACTTATAACTCTAGTATAAAGGTTAAAAACCAAATGTCTAAAAATTAGCTATAACTAAAATAATTTGTTAATGGATAAACAGTATTAAAAGCCATTACTATGAAATGTGTCGGGGGGAGTGTAATAATGCAGAACTTTTTTATTTATTTAAAGTTAAGTTGTTAACAGCTTAAAATAGACTTATAACTATAAGATGCTTGTATAAGTTTCATCATAACTACAAAACATAAACTGACTGTTTTTATAGCAGAGACACAAAAGATAAAAAGAAAACATACTGCTACAGAAAATCATCAAATCACCAAAGAGAGCAAAAGAGGAATAAAGGAAAAAAGAAACCACAAGAACATCAGTATATAATTAACAAAATGGCAATAGTAAGTCCATACCTGTCAATAATTACTTGAAATGCAAATAGACAAAATTCTTCAATCAAAAGATAACCGGTGGCTGCATGAATTAAAAAAACAGGACCAACTACATATTACCTATGAATCTCACTTCAACCTTAAGGACACACATAGAAAGTGAAATGATAGAAAAAAGTATCCCATACAAATGGAAACCAACAGATAGTATGGGTAGCTATACTTATATCAGAGAAAATAGAATTGAAGCCAAAAACTGTAACAGAGACAAAGAAGGGCAATATGCAATCATAAAGGGGTCAGTGCATGAAGAGAATATAACTATTATAAGTATTTAGGAGTCCAGCATTGGAGCACTAAATATATAACACAAATATTACAGTCCTGAAGGGAGAAATAGACAATAATGTAATAATCGTAGGGCCTTCAGTACCCCACTTTCAATAATGAATAGATCATCCAGATAGAAATTAAAAAAGAAAATAATGGACTTAAGCTACATATTAAACTGCTAAACCTCAGGGAGATACACAGAACATTTTATCCAACAGTGGCAAAATACATGTTTTTTTCTAGCACACAAGGTATATTCTCCAGGAGAGATTATATGTTAGGTCAGAAAAAAATCTTAAGAAATTTAAGAAGACTGAAATTATATCAAGCATCCTTCTGACCACAGTGGTAGCAAACTAGAAAACAATTATAAAAAGAAAACTGGGAAGATCACAAATATGTGGAGATTAAACAACATGCTCCCAAAAAACGAACAGGTCAAAGAAGAAATCAAAAAGCGGTGGGGGAGAAAAACTATGAGACAAATGAAAATGGAAACACAACAACCCAAAACTTATGGGATGTGACAAAAGCAGTTCTAAGAGGGAATTTCATAACCATAATTGTCTATATTAAGAAAATGAAAGCTCTCAGGGCGCCTGGGTGGCTCAGTTGGTTAAGCGACTGCCTTCGGCTCAGGTCATGATCCTGGAGTCCCGGGATCGAGTCCCGCATCGGGCTCCCTGCTCGGCAGGGAGCCTGCTTCTCCCTCTGACCCTCCTCCCTCTCATGCTCTCTGTCTCTCATTCTCTCTCTCGCAAATAAATAAATAAAATCTTTAAAAAAAAAAAAAGAAAATGAAAGCTCCCAAACAATGAAACTCTACGCCTAAAGGAACTAGAAAAAGCAGAGCAAATGAAGCCCAAAGTTAGTAGAAGGAAGGAAATAAAGATCAGAGTGGAAATAAATGATATAGAGATTAAAAAGACAATAGAAAAGATAAATAAAACTAAGAGCTGGTTTTTTGAAAATAAATGATATAGAGATTAAAAAGACAATAGAAAAGATAAATAAAACTAAGAGCTGGTTTTTTGAAAATATAAACAAAATCGACAAACCTTTACCTAGACTGAGAAAAAAAGAAAGAAGACTCAAATAAATAAAATCAAAAATGAAAGAAGAAACATTATAATTGATGCCACAGAAATACTAAGAATGATAAGAAACTACTATGAACAGTTATATACCAACCATTTAGATAACCTAGAAGAAATAGGTGAGTTTCTAGAACCATACAACCCGGCAAGACTGAATCAAGAAGAAAGAGAAAATCTGAGTAGGTCAAATACTTATAAAGAGATTTAATTAGTAATCAAGACCTCCCAACAAACAAAAGTCCAGGACCAGATGGCTTTGCTAATGGATTCTACCAAACATTTAAAGAAGAATTAATACCAATTCTTTTCAAACTCTTCCAAAAAATTGAAGAAAAGAGACACTTCCATGCTCATTTCACAATACCAGCATTACCCTGATATCAAAGCCAGATAAGGAAACTACAAAAGAGAAAATTACAGGCCAATATCCTTGATGAACATAATACCAAAACCCTCAATAAATATTGGCTAACCAAATTCAAAAGTACATTAAAAAAATCATATATCATGATGAAGTGGGATTTATTCCAGGGATGCAAGGATGGTTGAACATCTGCAAATCAATCAACGGGATACACCACATTAACAAAATGAAGGATAGAAATCATATTACTATTACAATAGATGCAGAAGAATCATTTGACAATATTCAACATCCTTTCATGATAAAAAAAACTCTCAAAAAACTGAGCATATTAGAAATGCTTTCTGACCACAGTGGCATCAAACTAGAAATTAATTATAAGATGGAAACTGGAAAAATCACAAATATGCGGAGATTAAACTATATGCTCCCAAACAATGAATGGGTCAAAGAAACATAAAAAGGCCATATATGACAAACCTATTGCTAATGTCATATGCCGTGGTAAAATGCTGAAAGCATTTCTCTAAGATCAGAAACAACACAAAGATGTCCACTCTCACTACTTTTATTCAACATAGTACTGGAAGTTCTAACCAGAGAAATTAGGGAAAATAAATAAATAAATAAAAAGCATCCAAATCAGAAAAGAGAAAGCAAAATTGTCTCTGTTTCAGATAACATAATATTATACTAAAAAAACTCTAAAGACTCACCCCAAAACTGTTAAAACTAATAAACAAAATTCAGTAAAGTTGTGGGATAGAAAATCAGTATGTAAAAAACAGTTCCATTTTATACACTAACAATAAACTGTCCAAAAGAGATATTGAGAAAAAAATCTCATTTTCAATAGCATCAAAATAATAAATTACATAGGAATAAATTTCACTGAAGAGGTGAAAGATCTGTACTCTAAAAACTATAGAGCATCAGTGAAAGAAACTGAAGATGTGAATAAATGGAAAGATAGTCCATTCTCATGGATTAGAAGAATTAATGTTGTTGACATGCTCATACTACCCAAAGAGATCTACAGATTCAATGTAATTTACCAAAATTCCAATGGTATTTTTCACAGAAAAAAAAATCCTAAAATTTATATGAAATCACAAAAGACTCCAAATAGCTAAAGCAATCTTGAGAAAGAAGAATAAAGCTGGAGACATCATACTTCCTGATTTCAAACTATATTACAAAGTATGATAATTAACACAATATGGTTTTCACATAAAAAGAGACACATAGATCAATGGAACAGAAGAGAGAGCCCAGAAATAAATCCATGCATATCTGGTCAATTAATTTTCAACAACAGTGCCAAGAATGCATGATAGTCTCTTCAATAAATGTTGTTGGGAAAACTGTGTATTTACATGCAAAAGAATGAAACTGAACCCCTATCTTATAGCACTTACAAAAATTAACTTGAATTAAAGACTTAAGCATAAGAACTGACATCATGAAACTCCAGAAGAAAACAAGGAAGAAGTTCCATGACTTTGGTCTTGACAATGGTGTTTTTAGATCTGACACCAAAAGCCAAGGCAAAAAGCAAACAAACAAGAAAACAACTGGGACTACATCAAACTAAAAAGCTTCTGCATAGCAAAGAAAACCTTCAGAAAATAAAAAGGCAACCTATAGGATAGGAGAAAATATTTGCAAACCACATATCCAAGAGAGAGTTAATATCCAAAATGTACAAGGAACTCATATGGTTCAGTAGTAAAGAAATCAAATAACCCAATTTTAAAAATGGGCAAAAGAACTGAATAGACATTTTTCTGAAGAAGACTACAAATGGCACACAGGCACATGAAAAGTGCTCAATATCACTAATCATCAGAGAAATGCAAATCAAAACCTCAATGAGCTATAACCTTACCAGGATATCTATTATCTAAAAGACAAGAGATAACAAATGCTGGCAAGGATATAGAGAAAAGGGTATCTTTCTATACGATTGGTAGGAATGTAAACTGGAAAGGCAACAGTATGGAGGTTTTTCAAGAAATTAAAAATAGAGCTATCATATGATATAACAATCTCATTTCTGGGTATATAGCCAAAGGAAATGAAATCATTGCTCAAAGAGAAATCTATACTCCTATGTTCATTGCAACATTATTAACAATAACCATCATGTGGAAATACCTAAGTATCTATCAACAGATGAACGGATAAAAATTGTGGTTATCTATCTATCTATCTATCATCTATCTATCTATCTATCTATCTATCTAATGGGATATTATTCAGCCTTATAAATGAAGGAAATACTAAATGTGAGACCAGAAACCATAAAAATCCTAGAAGAGAGCACAGGTAGTAATGTCTCTGACTTTGGCTATAGCAACATTGTTCTAGATATGTCTCCTAAGGCAAAGGAAATAAAGCAAAAATAAACTATTGGGACTATATCTAAATTAAAAGCTTCTGTGCAGCGAAGGAAACAGTCAACAAAACTAAACAGTAATCTAATGAATGCAAACGACATATCTGATAAAGGGTTAGTATCCAAAATATATATAAAAAAAACAACTGATACAACCCTGGGGTGCCTGGGTGGCTCAGCCGTTAAGTGTCTGCCTTCGGCTCAGGTCATGATCCCAGAGTCCTGGGATCGAGCCCCACATCGGGCTCCCCGCTCCGCGGGAGGCCAGCTTCTCCCTCTCCCCCCGCCCCATGTTTCTTCTCTCTCTGTGTCTCTCTCTGTCTAATAAATAAATAAAATCTTAAAAAAAAAACTGAGGGGGGCGGAGCAAGATGGCAGAGGAGTAGGAGACCTGGATTTCGTCTCCTCTCAGGAATTCAGCTGGATAGGGATCAAACCAATCTGAACACCTACGAACTCAACAGGAGATCGAAGAAAAGAAGAGCAAAAACTCTCTGAACAGAAAAGCGACCACTTTCTGGAAGGTAGGAGATGCGGAGAAGTGAATCCGAGGTGATATTCGGGAGAATAGACAGCGGGGGAGGGGCCTCCATTGGCCACTTGTGGCAAGTGATAGAGCCGCGGAGCACAAAATTGGAACTTTTAGAAGTCTGCTCCTCTGAGGGACGTCACTCTGGTGGCTAAGCGGGGGGTGGAACCCTCGTGGGACAGTGTGGTCTCAGGACTCTCGGAGACACAGAAAGACTGGGGGTGCCTGAGTGTGGCAGAGCTCCCAGGTAACGGAGCAGGGAAGCCGGCTGCAGAGACGGAGCCCAGGCGCGGGCTCTCAGCTCGGGGTTGCCATAAACCGTGATCCGCGGCACAGTCGGGCCACTGCTCCTCCAGCAGGGACCCAACAAGCGGCAGATCCGGGGAGACTCACCTTCTTCCCCCGGGAGGAGAGGTGCGGGAGTGCACCACAGGAATCTGCTGGGTTTGGAGACTCCACAAAGGGTCAGCTGCCAGAGATAGAAACGCGTGGTCACAGGCCGGTAGAGGACGGAGTGTGGCCGGAGACTGGGGAGACGGGAGTGACTGGCGGCTTTTCTCTGGGGGCTCACTGAGGAGCGGGGCCCCAAGTTCTCGGCTCCTCTTGGGCAGAGATTGGGAGGCTGCCATTTTCACTCTCTGCCTCCAAAGCTGTTTGGAAAGCTCGCAGGGAACAAAAGCTCCGGAGAGCAAACCCGAGCAGATTACTTAGTCCGGACCGGGCAAGGGCGGGGCAATTCCGCCTCCGGCAAAGACATTTGGGAACCACGGCAACAGGCCCCTCCCCCAGAAGATCAGCGAGAACAGCCAGCCAAGACCAAGTTTACCGATCAATGAGAACGGCAGAACTCCAGCGCTAGGGGAATACT
>NC_138372.1:104814293-104859578 GCF_054177405.1 Leptonychotes weddellii | reverse complement strand
ATGGGTTAGCCTGGTGATGGGTATTGACGAGGGCACGTTCTGCATGGAGCACTGGGTGTTATGCACAAACAATGAATCATGGAACACTACATCAAAAACTAATGATGTAATGTATGGGGATTAACGTAACAATAATAAAAAAAAATAACTGATACAACTCAACACACACATACACAAGATCAAATAATCCAATTTAAAAAGGGGGAAGAAGAAATGAGCAGATATGTCTCCAAAGAAGACATCCAGATGGCTAACAGACACATGACAAGATATTCAACATTACTCATCATCAGGGAAATGCAATCAAAACTCCAATGAGATATCACCTCACACCTGTCAGAATGGCTAAAATAAAAAAAACAAGAAACAGCAAGTGTTGGTGAGGATGTGGAGAAAAAGGAACTCATGCACTGTTGGTGGGAATGCAAACTGGGGGAGCCATTGTGGAAAGCAGATGGAAGTTCCTCAAAAAGTTAAAAATAGAACTACCCTAAGATCCAGTAATTGCACTACCAGATATTTACCCCCCAAATCCAAAAATACTAATTCAAAGAGATACGTGCACCCCTATAGCAACATTATTTACAATAGCCAAACTATGGAAGCATCCCAAGTGTCCACTGACAGATTGGATATACATATCCAATGGATATAGTGGAATATTATTCAGCTATAAGAAAGAATGAAATGCAGGGGCGCTTGGGTGGTTCAGTAGGTTGAGCTGACTTGATTTTCATTCAGGCCATGATCTCAGGGTTGAGACATTGAGCTCCTCAGGCTCCATGTTCAGTGGGGAGTCTGTCCCTCTCCTTGCCTCCCTGCACCTTCCCCCCCCGCAGCTCGCACACACACACTCTCTCTAAAATAAATAAATAAATAAAATCTTTTTAAAAAAAAAGAATGAAATCTTGCCATTTTCAATGAGGATGGAGCTAGAGACTAAAATGCTAAGGAAATAAGTCACTCAAAGAAAGACAAATACCATATGATTTCACTCATATAAGGAATTTAAGAAACAAAACAAATGAGCAAAGGAAAAATAAGAGAGAGAGACAAACCAAGGAACAGACTCTTAATTATAGAGAATAAACTGATGGTTACCAGAGGAGAGGTGGGTGGGGGACTAAGTGAAATAGGTGATGGGGATTAAGGAGTACACTTGTCGTGATAAGCACTGGGTGATGTATTGAATTGTTGAATCACTATATTGTACACCTGAAACTAATATAACTCTGTATGTTAATTATACTGGAATTAAAATAATAGCATGAAATAAAATGAAATGAAAATAAATGAAGTAAATCCTGTCATTTCTGACAACATGGATGAAGCTAGAAGGCATTAGACTAAGTAAAATAAGCCAGAAAGAGACAAGCAAATACTGCATCATATCACTCATATATGTAGGATTTAAAAAAAAAAAAAAAGTTGAGGGCACCTGGGTGGCTCAGTCGTTAAGCGTCTGCCTTCGGCTCAGGTCATGATCCCAGGATCCTGGGATCGAGTCCCACATCGGGCTCCCTGCTCGGCGGGAAGCCTGCTTCTCCCTCCCCCACTCCCCCTGCTTATGTTCCCTCTCTCGCTCTGCCTCTCTCTGTCAAATAAATAAATAAAATCTTTAAAAATAAAAAAAATTAAAAAGTTGAATTCATAGAAACAGGGAGTAGAATATTAGTTTCCCTGTGCTGGATGGGAAAAGTGGAGAGAGTCTAGTAAAAGGGTAAAAGCTAGCTGTTGCAAGTATAAGATAAATAAGATAAATAAGGTCTGAGGATCTAATGTCTAACATGGTGACTGGAGTTAATAACACTATAATGTATAATTAGAATTTGCTAAGAGAATAGAACCTAAGTGTTCTCATTGAAAAATAAAATGTGGATATGTGAGGTGATGGGAGTGTTTTTTTTTTAAACTTTTTTTTTAAAAAAAGATTTTATTTATGTATTTATTTGACAGAGAGAGAGAGAGATAGCGAGAGCAGGAACACAAGCAGGGGAAGTGGGAGAAGAAGGAGAAGCAGCCTTCCCGCTGAGCGGGGAGCCCCATGCGGGAATCGATTTCAGCACCCTGAGCCGAAGGCAGACGCCCAACGACTGAGCCACCCAGGCGCCCCGAGGTGATGGGAGTGTTAATTAACTCAGTAGTGGAAATCCCTTCATATTGCATGTGTATATCAAATCATCCCACTGTACACTTTAAATATATTAGGATTTATTTGTCAATTCTATCTTAGTAAAGCTAATAGAATAGCAAACGTACTAGTGAAAGAGGTAGAAGGAGAGAGGTAAAACTAAACAAAGGTCATATTCTCATTTACGTGGTGTGCTGTTTAAAGATGTCATTATTGTTGCTGAGACAACCAATAAAACATAAGTATATTATTTGAAGCTACAAAGGTTATCTCCAAGATACAAAAGTAGTGAACAAAAATATATATTGGCGGGAGCAGCAATAGCGTTAAACAAGCTAAATCTGTACTGTGATTTATAAATCACGGATATGTATTCTATGATAAAAGTGTTTAAATAGCCTTTTGAAAATAAATTTCGCTAAACATATTTTTAAAAAGAGGAATAGAAGGGAGAGGTAAGCCTAGGAAAGGTAAGAGAACACATTTCCGTCTTCGGAGAGCCCAGAAATAATTCTTGCAGGTGGGAAGGAGATGCCAGGCTCAGCTTACTCTTTAAAATCTTTGTCTTTTACGAACCATGAGAGACGATGGACTCTGAAAAACAAACTGAGGGTTCTAGAGGGGAGGAGGGTGGGAGGATGGGTTAGCCTGGTGATGGGTATTGAGGAGGGCACATTCTGCCTGGAGCACTGGGTGTTATGCACAAACAATCATGGAACACTACATCTAAAACTAACGATGTAATGTATGGGGATTAACATAAGAATAAAAAAATTAAAAAAAAAATCTTTGTCTTTTAGTCATTCACCTATATACACTATCTACTTAAAAGTTCTGTGAAAATGGGTGCTAAGTAATAATACATGTAGCGCCTCATTCTCCCGCAGATGAGGCTGGTCACGATGGAAGCGTGCTCACACGCCTGCTATTGGCTGAAAGAGACGAGCCTCCCCACGTATGACAGAGGAAGCCAGCTGCACTGTTTGCTGCCCACCGCCGCCTCCACCGGGTGTGACTGCGCTAACACAAAATGGGAGCGACAGACTGACTGGCATCCGGAAGAGATTGGGAATATTTTTTCCAAGTATTGCCTCTTTGTCCGGACATTTTCGATCTTCATTTATGTCAGGGAACCCCAGCTGCTCATTGACACCTTAATTCACTTACTCACAGGGTTTAACAACCAGTCACGTTCGGATAGATAGATTTTAACCCCATCAATAAAAACCCCAAACACATCAGATAACAATTTAGTCAATATATGGAAGTAAGCTTTATTGTGCAAAACCAGCGGTGTCAGGTTCTTCAGGACGCCCCTCTGGAATGAGTCTCACATCCTGCCCTTCTCCAGAAGGACATGCAGGCAGCTGCAGCCGCGGTCACCTCTACTCCTGACCCCTCTAACCCCGCTGCACATCAGGAAGTTGACTTAGTGGCCAGAACTTTCGTGGAGAGTAAGAGAAGCAGCCCTACAGTTTTCATCTTTGTCTTAGTAGCCTGGATGAGAAGTCTTTCTGGAGCTTGGCTCCAAGAGGTATCGGCCACCTGCCTATATCCCTAAAAGACCTAAATTATTCATCTGGTTTAAAGTGTGTATATTTCTGGTGACCTTTCCAGAATCTACCCTGAACAATTCTAATTTGAGTCAAGCTTCTAGTCTGGAAATCAAAAAGCCATTTATACTTTTCTTTTCTTTTTTTTTTTTAAAGATTTTATTTATTTATTTGAGAGAGAGAGAGCACACACGAGGGGCAGGGGTGGGGGCAGAGGGAAAAGCAGAGGAAGAAGGAGAAGCAGACCCCTTGCCGAGCAGGGATCCCAATGCAGGGCTCCATCCTGGGACCCTGAGATCATGACCTGAGCCGAAGGCAGGCGCTTAACCGACTGAGCTACCCAGGCGCCCCCTATTTACACATTTCTTGATGAATAGTAATGTAATATGATCCTCTTTCTCAGAAAAGGAATAGGTAAGAATCAAATTCTGTACCTTCTTAGCATCTATTAAAGGTAATTTGAGTGCCTGACTTCTCAGTAAACCAATCATCAGGGCTTCCTTTTTTTTTTAATTTAATTTTATTTTACTATGTTATGTTAGTCACCATACAGTACATCATTAGGGCTTCCTTTTTGTTGTTGTTTAAATGTATCTACAAAAGATCCGATATTCTACGTACGTGTTAATTAATTCTTCTCTTCTTCCCTGAACTACTGGCACCAAGAGATATCGGTCAATAGTCCCTTTTCTTCAAAGTTCTTTTGGTTAATGAAACATCATTTTGAATCAAAGTCTATCTGAGGCTTACAGGAAGTATTGTCAAGTATGGGAAAAGAAAATTCTAAGCTAAAGATTTGTATAGAGGAAAAGGTGTTATCATGTATGTATCTGCATTGACCCATAATTCATTGTGTTTATTTTTAATCTAGTGCAAAAACAGTGATTCATGTAGTTACTATCTGACTTGTAAATTTCCAGACGAGAGGAGGGAAGTGACAAATTCAGCTCAATTTTATTTTCCTACTGTATTCCCTCTTAAGGAAGAAAAGTTCTATTTAGAAGAAATCATCTCAGGATAAAGTTAACCAAAACCTTATAGATGCAAAACAAACATTCCACATTTGTCACCAGAACATAATACTGAACTCTTTTGAAAATCAATTGCTTTGACTAATTGTTTGTGTTTATATAAGTCATTACTAAAAACAAAGTATGCTTAGAGTTGAATTTAAATGTCAGCGTTAAGTTTTATGGTAATTGTAAAAAAATGTGAAAAAACTGTGTTCGAGGATATTCATTGCAGCATTGTTTATAATAACGAAAGAGTAGAACCATCGTCAACTTTCAACAAGGGACTGATTAAATTTTAAGTGCTTTTCTGTAAGAGAATGCCATATAGTCATAAAGAGGGCTGTGGATGGACCAATATTTATTGACAAGATAGGTGGATATATTGTTGACTAGATGTGTCTGGATATGTCACACACGTAAGATTTAGAGCATGATGAGAGCAACCGAAGTTATGGTAGCACGTATCTGTGGGTGTGGGTTTTTGTAAAGAAGACGGGGCCTGGGTGTCCAAAATGGAGACATGTCAGTGGGGAAGGAGGGAGGCAAAACGTTCCATTCCAGAGCGCTCCAAAACAATTCCATCTCCCGGGGCAGCAGTACTCTGAGCTGCAAAACAATAAGGCTTGTTCCAATTCATTTTGTTTCTTTGGCTCTGGAATTGAGGGTTGTGAGTGGTCTCCTTTTGAGATGTGTCATGCAGCAACCCACCCATGTTGGGTTTTCCCTTTATCAGTTCAAGGATCAAAGTGGTAAGTCTGTCTTTATAAAAAGTCCTCAACAATGGTACAATTTTTCCCTTCACTGGAGTACTTATCTGCACCAACACAATCATCTCTGTTAACTCAAAGTGAATGACTCTAATTAAGGAAGTTACTTCTGAATTTTAAATATCTTCATATGTACCTGTTGGGACATCATTCTCCATGGGTCTTTTGAGTTTCTGTGTGTCTTGCAAGAAGAGATACTGACCGGATTTGTTGCAGACTCTTTTAAACTGTGCAGAGAACAGCCTCAGAGTATAGAGAGTATGTCTCCCCCAGGCGAAAGGCAGGTTTCTTTACTATCCACCATAAGAAAGTTATTGTTGCCCTCCAGGGCAAAGTAGAGACAGGCTTATTGCCCATTGTAAAAGATTCTCCCATTATGTAGCTCCCTGCATGTGCAGGATGAAGACGTGAAGCCTTTTTTATAGTAGGGGAACTGTTGAAAATGCCGATACTTGGTCTACACTATTACTGTGAACAACTGTTTTTGTCTTTGATGCACAGGTCTCATGCCACCTGCCAGCATCCATGAAACTGGAAGGCTAACCTGTTAGCTGGGAAGTAGGGTAAAATTTCAGACCCTTCACAGTTATCGAACAAGTTATCTAAGTTACAAGTGTCTCCATTAGGACATTTATAATCACATTATTGAAGTAAGAAGACTTACTGAATGTCAAACACTAACCTTGGATGTATTGATTTCTGACGTTTCTTCTTAAAGTAAACGATTTTGATTGACTTGATCACAAACTGGCTTAAGGTACTTATCATAGTATCAACTAACCTTAAAAATACATTAAGAAATAATTGTCCTTTCAAAGTTATTTCAATTATAATGACTGATAATATACCAGAACGGTTTTCTGACAAATCAATAGAAACAGAGACTTTGTATTGATCGATTTACTGAAGGTTCATATTGCCAGTGAATTCAAAGCAATTTAAATAGAGAGGAGAACTGGGTCAATATCAGTGGTCAAGTTAGATTGCATTCTATAAGCAATGAAATGCCTTTGGTTTGTTTCCTGGTAAATAATCAATTGTTGGAAACAGTATTTCTCAAGGAATATCTCAGGCATGAATGGACTTTTGGTTAATAATCTCATTTTCTTCCTTATGAACTTGTATACAACTTGGAGAAATCATTTTCTCTATAATTCCATGTAATCCATAGTAAGTGCCTCGGTCAACCAGCTGCTTATGTTTATAACTACTGCCAGGCTTTGTGCAGAGGCGTAACACGCCTCCATTCAAGTGCCTTGCATCACAGATTTGACACAGAAGGAAGCTGCTATAATCATAGTACAGAGTACTCAGGTCTGGGGGCTGAGGAGGTGGGAGTAGGGATGTCTGAGAAGTCTTTCTGGAGAAGGTAAGACCTAACGTAGACAGGTGTCTGTGTAAGACTTCAGTGAACGAGAAGTGGATCAAAGCTTGTCGAAACAGAGTGAGGGCACAGCACTGTGGAAACTGGAACAGAGGAAGAGTTGTCCAGGACACAATGAGGAGCATGTGATAGCTGGAGTGTGTAGGGCTTCAGTGGCACACCCAGCTTGAAAGAGGATGATTAGTCAAGTTCAGTCTAGAAATGAGTCATTGGGGGAATGTTTTCATTGCGAAGATGTTTGAAGCTAGGGAGTGGAAGAGATCAGCAAGGGAGAGTGCGGACAGTGTTAAAGGAGCTCTTCTCTTCACTCTGAAGAGGACCCCTGGAGGAAGAAGAACCCACCCAGGAGACCTGAAGACTCACCTTCACAAGCAGGTGACTCACTCGTGTACACACAGTAGCTGTGAGAGTGCCGGAGTGCGATTCAGCCTGGCTTGAAAACACCATGTGACCTCAGCCAAAACCTTTACTCAACCTCAGTTTTCTCTCCTATCCACTGAAGAATGGATCTCTGGGACTCACCAAGCTTCCTGCCATCTCTGAATCCCTAATTTTAGTTCCCGTTAATAGTGAATAGAGAATCTGAGGCAAGATCACTGACCAGGCAATCTACCTAGGAATTGCTGGTGTGAAGACAGTAGGCATTGCAAACCCTGTGCCCTCATGCACATCTTTTTGTCTCTGGGTTTATTCCAGCGATGTGAATTTGACACAGAGGCACTGCCTTAGGTCTATCCCCAAATTAAGTGTTGGTACTGTTAAGGGGCGCCTGGGTGGCTCAGTCGGTTAGGCGACTGCCTTCGGCTCAGGTCATGATCCTGGAGTCCCGGGATCGAGTCCCGCATCGGGCTCCCTGCTCGGCAGGGAGTCTGCTTCTCCCTCTGACCCTCCCCCCTCTCATGAGCTCTCTCTCTCTCTCATTCTGTCTCAAATAAATAAATAAAATCTTTAAAAAAAAAAAAAGCAATAGCCACTCAGACGCAGCGGAAATATCAAAGCACGATCTATAGTCATAGACTCTGTATTTTAGGAGACGTGTGAAGTTCATTTGCATTGCTACAGTAGCATTAGTACCAATGGCATTCCCACTAATAAAGTCACCAGGAGAAATGACAGTTGGATACATGTAACGTGGTATGAAAAATCCAATTTGCATCCTCAAACCCGTTAATTCATGTGTTCTAGAGTTAAGATAATAATAGGCTGGAGAATTTCAAGTTTGCTTTGATAGATGAAACGTTTGCTGGAATGGTTTTAAAAAAATTCAGAGTCTGTGTCTGTGTGCCAGGCAGGATCTCTCACATTATAAAAACAAAGCTTCTGCCAAACTGTCTTATTCCTGGAAGTAAAGCAAACTAAAAATCCAACAATGGCAATATCTTAATTAAGGAGGAAGTATAGCACAGTTCAGGCTGTTTCCCAAGACGATCTAATATTTTTATCCCAACAATTTTTTAAAGAACCCACCCTCATGGTTTAAGGCCTGGGTTTATATATTTATCAATAGTCTATTATTTGAGATATTTTATATCTTTAAAAATATTATAGCCGATTGGAAATATTTTTCCCTTAAGCCAATTAATTTGGAGAGGAAAAACAGGCGAAGAGTGCTGGCCATGAGCCAGGCACTGTGGTAGATGCTTCGTGAAGCTTAGCTGATTCCATCTTCATGGCAGCCCTGTGAGGAAGGCATGAGGAAAGTAAGGATCAAAATTGTAAGTATATTGCCAAGTTGCTTAGCAGTGAAATTTGAGTATCCTTCTCTTGGACACAAAGGAAATCATTCTTTTTTATGGGATAACATCGGAACACAACATAAGTAAGCTTTAAGTGACTCCTCCCTTTCTGATGGCGTGTTAATGAGAAAAACCCCTTCTTTGCAATAGTCAGGAAGATGACAAGTAGATGGAGCACGGGACGGGGGGCGTGGGGGACCTGCCATCTCTGTCAGCTCAGCCTCCCACCCCATCTGGGCATCTGCATACTCCTCCCCAGTGAGGGGTCACAGTCCTTCAACTGACTGCCTTCTATGATTTTCATTTTTCTCATTCGTGTCTAAATTACTTGTCAATTTCAAATGCTAACAACTCTTTTTTTTCCCCAATGACGAAAATTGTTAGAAGACAAGAGATTTTTTTTCTTTTCTTTCTTTCCTTTTTTTTTTTTTTTTTGGTTAAGGAGTTTTGAGCTTGAACTAGTGGGCTGGATGCATAGATAATAAGTTCAGGATTCTGACTCAGTTTTAAGTTATCACCCTGATTACTTCAAAGTCGTCGGATTTTATAACTTCAGTTCTGATGTTAGACATATAGGAGAGTTAATGCAGCTTCCTCTGTATGTTCCCTGCTGGTTACCGGCTTCTATGACCTAAGTATGCATCTCATTACTTGTGTGGGCAAGGCTCCATCACTTTTTTTTTTTTTAATCCATAACAACTACTGAATTTGCATGCATTCACATTTCTTGGATGCCACAGCTGAGTTTCTTTCCAATTTCTGTGAAGATTAGTGGAATACGAATTGCAAATGTGTGAAGTCCTACCAGTTTAAATTAGCCATAATGAAGTCGCCCTTCTCCAGGGTAAAATTATGAGATTTTGGTAGCCAATCTTACAGGTTTTCAGAAGCAATCCCAGATGGGATATAATTAGTTGAAGGCAGGAATTATTATTTTTCTATATTTAATCAAAGTAACACCACTATTGATGGTCCAAAGAGTCATCATTAGAATGTGAAGCAATTGAGTTCTGAAAATAATAGCTCTGAGGGCGCCTGGGTGGCTCAGTCGTTGAGCGTCTGTCTTCTGCTCAGGTCATGATCCCAGGGTCCTGGGATGGAGCCCCTCATCGGGTTCCCTGCTCGGCAGGAAGCCTTCTTCTCCCTCTTCTACTCCCCCTGCTTGTGTTCCCTCTCTCGCTGTGTCTCTCTTTGTCAAAAAAAAAAAAAAAAAAAGAATAGCTGTGTAATGAACCAGAAGCTGGGCCATCAGAGATGGGCCTCTTACTGAGATGCCACATCAGTCATGCCAGTGCGGGGAGAGAGGGTGTTCTTGCCTGATGTATCATGTCAAGGAACTTCTATATATCTGCTTACAGATTTATGTTACCTCACTTAGTATCTCTGAGAAATCTGCCTTCCAGTTCTTTGCAGGAGCTACCAATCTATTCATACATTCTGTCTTCTCATAAATCCCTGTCTATTCCCCACGTCTCCAGCAACTGACTTCCTTTTTGATCTCACTTTTGCTTGAATTCATCTTAGCCTCCTGTTTGTCTGAAATGGAAACTCCTGACTATAGAACACACAATTTTTTTCACTTAATGTATAGTGTTCTGTATTGATTTGGCCCTGTCCCCTCTCTAGTCCGGGTTCTCACCAGACTGAGGAGTTGGAGGATGTGTCCAGTGTTCTTCCAAAGATGGTCTCCACCACCAAATAGGATCTTTGGCTTCTACAACAATATATGGTCGGTTACCACACTTACGAGAGAACTTTTGTATTTGAGGAGTGCACCTCTTATGGTTTTTGGTGACAAGTGTGCACTACTGTCAATTACTCAAGTAATTAAAAAAACAAAAACAGCAGCAATAACTTTATTCAAGTTATAGATTAGATCCCTTAACATAGCAGGTGTTTTTGTTGCATTTTGATTTGTACTAATTCACACGAATGTGTCAACCAGCTACCACTTTAACCATTTCAGTCTGAGAAGTGCTTTGTTTAGCATTGCTTGAATTCTGCACAACCATACTAGTGAAAAATAAGGCTTATTTCTAAATTTCTGAAGATTCTGTCATTCAGTGACTTTAGTTTGGGCAGAGTTTAGATGAAATTTTATCACTTAAAGCCTGCATTTTCATCACTATAATCATATCGCTGATGGAACTGAGAGCTCCAGGTGAGACCCATCCATCCTAAAGACAGGTTCATGATCACAAAGCTTTTGTCAACTCCAAGCCATCCCCATCCCCTTGTGGGACATTTTTAAAGAAGGCACAGATTCACAAGACTGGATTTGACAGGCTCAGTGCCTGCAATGCACACTTATTTTCCAAGTGTTCTAAAATAATCAAAATGACTTTGATGAACTACCTTCCTTAAGCAAAATTGTTCAGGGAGGGGGTCAGGAAAGAGGTTCCAGGTAAACAGGGAAGAACTGTGGAGGTGAGCGGCATGGGCTCACACAGGGCAGGAGGCTTGGTGTAGAGGGAGACTGACATGGGTCCAGCTGGAGGTGGACAAAGCAGACGGGAAGTTGCTCTAGAAACATCTCAGTAAGCAAACATAAGGGCCGATAGATTATATTATATGGACTATATCATAGTATTTTGATGAGTATTTGTTGAGTGGAGAAGTCATAGAGGTTTCAAGGTAATGAAGATTTCAAGAAAAGAACAGGCAGAATGCTTTACTTCAGATACGAACACACGGAAGACTGCATGAATTATAAGGTGTGTAGGAGGCTCATAGGCATATGTATTGCTAAGGCAAATACTTCATCTCGAGATATCTATTTAAACTCATTAAAAAAGGAATCGGCAATATTGTCAGAGCACATATAAATAAGGCTCGTAATGAGGAGGCTGGATGGAATCATTCCTCTGAGAGTGGGAGGTACTCAGAATTTGAGCAGTGAATCAGCTTCACAGAACCCAGTATTTGCTCGTCATCGGAGTATCAAGAAGTCTGCGTGGTAGGAGGGCTGGCCCACTGTGGGAGTGCCCAGCAGTAAAGCAGAGGGCTCGGGGATGGGGGAACGGGTGAAGCCTCGCTCTCCCTTCTCTGGAGTTCTCCAGCTCAAGGAGAACTCGGAGCCCAAGGCTTCGGCCTTGCTCAGCTCTTAAGGAGGACTTCTTCCAGATCTGCAGGAGGCAAAGGATAGATAGCCAAGGGCTCGCCCATTTCTAGGTAACAGATTGAGTGTTAAGTAGAACAGAGTCAAATAAGTATCTGCCCCGTGTCTTGACTTGGATAGTAGTTGGTTTTTAGAGAGATGCATTGATTAGAAAACTGTCTTCTGGCTTCTCAGTGATGGCCAGCTTCTAGAAGCACTGCTTCACTGTTGATGAAGTGGGGGAGGAGTAGCGCCGACTATAGATTAGCCTGCCGCCAAAACGTTTGGGCTAGGGCCACTGTGAAGAACACTCCTAAGGTTATTACACTTGCTGAATATTCTCTGTATAAACTTGCATGGAGATTGCAAGCACAAGATATACTAATATACTTCCCAAATGGTATCTTGTGGAACATGTAAATAAAAGGTTTATGGATTAAATAAATTTGGGAAGCAGGGCATTTTAACATCCCTTCTTGGCCATTCACTGACTTTCACATTGAACATAATTTTATTCAAAGCTCAGAAAGGTGATGTAGCAAAAAAACCGGTTTAACCAGGGATTCCTTGTCTATCTTTATCAGAGAAGCATTTTTAACAGCATCTGCAATTGATTCCTCTTGGCTTATCTACTGAGCCTACTTCTCTCTGTATCATCACCCACTTCACACAAACACGCCCTTAAGCCCAAGACTGGGCTTCCAACAGCCATGTTTATACAGTGGAACTAAGGAATTTGTTGAGATTGGCAGGACGGGCAAGGAGGTAATGCTTAAGTTCAGAAGTATGTGCTTAAAGCCCACATCTGCAAGCTGCTTCTCCGTCCTCTGTTCCTCGTGCCCTTTCAGCATCCCTTCCCGATCAGCTAGTTAGGGGGAAAGGCAGTCAAAACTAACTTCTTGAGAACAATTTGCCAACTATGGAAAGATGAGTTATGACCACTCTTTGTTCTCAGGACCTCTCTGTTCACAGGATAGAACTGGATACATAGGCAAGCCTCTGGGTTCTCCCAGACTCTAGATTCCTGACTTTTGCTCTTATCTCCTGCCTCCAGGTGCTGCTGCTGTAGAGGAATAAGGTGAGCATGAGCTTTCCCAAAGTGCAGAGCCTCCCCCTCCATCTCTGCTGGCTTTGAGGTGCTTTCAATGCCTGTTAGTAGTCAAGGGGCTGTTGAAAAAAAACTGTGGGCATAGCTGCCATTGCAGAAATGAACCAGGCTCATGCAACCTCAAAGGATACTCCTAATAAGATATCAGAGAAACTCCAGAGCTGGGGGTTTTCAAGTTTTTTATGACATGTCCAGGGAAAGGAGAAAGCTGGCCCCCGACAGAGGAGGGAAAGAACATGTTCAAGGAACAGAGGGAGGATCCCAGAGCCTGGGGCCAGATCCTTCCTGAAATCACTTTCAGATCCTTGGGCTCCTGGGAACCCCAGTATCGTTTTTTGTGAGTCCAGACTTTTTTTTTTTTTTTTTTACAATTAACAAAAGGATTTGTATTAGAACATTTACACTCAGGGAAGAAAGAGGTATCTGCATCATCAAATGTGGTTTGGTGTTTTTGGTTTTTGTTTCTTGGGAAATGGTCTTAACCAGTGTGACACCAGTTGACATCATGGGGACCCAGGGCTCAACTGGAGCCTACTTTGTAGACCAGAAGCCCTGGAAGCTTCCCAGGAATATAAGGGACATGTACAGAGATGGTACAATCTATTCTTTGTTTCACTGCACACTTAACTCCTACTGTTATTAAAAACCCAGCTTCAAACTATTCCATTACCTCCATAGTGATGTGTTAAGCCCACGAAAAGTTAGGTGATTTGGTGTTAGGATATAAAGAAAGACATGTTTTATATTTTTTTATTTATTTTTCTATTATGTTAATCACCATACATTACATCATTAGTTTTTGATGTAGTGTTCCATGATTCATTGTTTGCATATAACACCCAGTGCTCCATGCAGAAAGTGCCCTCTTTAATACCCGTCACCAGGCTAACCCATCCTCCCATCCCCCTCCCTTCTAGAACCCTCAGTTTGTTTTTCAGAGCGCATAGTCTCTCATGGTTTGTCTCCCCCTCCGACTTCCCCCGCTTCATTCTTCCCCTCCTGCTATCTTCTTTTAAGACATGTTTTTTAAAGGCAAGGGCCTCACAGCCTTGCGGTGAAGAAGGACTGATAAGCAAAGAATGAAATCAGCCGGGAGAACATCAGAGAAAGACAAAGGCCAAGAAGTGAAGAGTCAGAATTCAGTGCCTAACTTTAAAATATTTTGATACATTGTTTTTCCTAGATCTGGGTTGCACAAATGTTAAAAAACAAAAACAAAAACAGGCAAATATAAAGAATGCTACATGTATGAAAACAGACTGTGCTTTCCACAGCAGCACCCCCGATTCTGTACAGTTACAGGCCTTCACCATTTGAAGATCTGGTACAAGAAATAAATGGCTATTCACGCCACAGTGATCTTCCTGGGCAATGCTGGTCTCAGCCTCTGGTGGCAATCATAGGAGAGCGTAGCAACCAAGCAATTCAAACTGGGAAGCCACAGAATGAAATCAATCATCGCTGAGGGGATTAACCTCAGACATACGTGTAGAACAGAGAGAGAGCAAAGATAACAGAAATCTGAGCAGATGCATTTTTAAAAAATCATACTCAATTATTGTTATTGTGTCTCCAGCAAGGACTTGTGTGGATAAAACAAAACGTAAGGTGGAGAAGTGCCTTTTGACTCAAGATTCCATCGTATCTCCATGTGTTAAACTTGCCATAGTCGTTCACTGTTCCAGTTACGCAGTGCTGCAAAACAAACACCTGGATGAAGCAAGAACAGTTTATTATTATTACTATTAATCCTCAAGGTTTCTTACCCAGCTGTAGCTCGACGGTGGTTGAGGCAGTAGTCAAGCTGAAAGCTTCCTTGCTCACATGGCTGGTACCATGGCTAAAAGACAAGGGTAGCTGGGGCTCTTCTAGGAGAAATCGCCAGAAGCTGCATGGCCTTTTCTAGTCCAGGCTTGAAAGTCATGCAGTGTCTGGGCGCCTGGGTGGCTCAGATGGTTAAGCGTCTGCCTTTGACTCAGGTCATAATCCCAGGGTCCTGGGATCGAGCCCCAGGTCCAGTCTGTCTCCCTGCTCAGTGGGGAGTCTGCTTCTCCCTCTCCCTCTGCCCCTCCCCCCAAGTGCATGCTGTCTTGCAAATGAATAAATAAAATCTTAAAAAAAAAGACAGTAATGCAGTGTCATTTTCCCCAAATTATATTTATAGAGTCACAATGGCCCATTCAAGTTCAAGGGGAGGGGACAGACACTCCAGCCCTTAATGGGAAGGAGTATCCTTAAGTTTGCAGATATGTTTTAAGTTATCACATTCCTGCTGTCTGAAAAATACTTAGCCTGTGGAAAGTCCTTTTTTTTTTTTTTTAAAGAAATATTTTGTAGCTAAGAAGTGCTTTGGAGTAATCCTAATTTTGCTTAAAGCTGTTCTTTCACATATATCTAGCTGCATGAGCAGGAGCAATTTATATAACTTTTTTGAGGCTCTGTTTTCTTGGCACCAAAATAAGGATAATTTTTAGGAATGGTAGGAGAATTAAACAAATAATGCAAATAAAGGGTTTAATATACTACATGTCTTATAGTGGGTGTTTAATCAAGTAATAACAACAAATCTCAATTTCAAGCATTCCAGTTCAAGTCATCACCTCTTGCTTTCTTGCTTCCTCTAAGCTACCTTGATTCCAACAGTTGACATATGATTCATGATTCTGTCACTTTTTTACCGAGGTGTTTGTAAATGCATAAAATAGCACTGTATTGATAACTGAGGCCTTCACTGGAGGAGGAAGGATAAGGGAAGAGGGACACTCGCTTGTCACCCTGTATCTTCATGGACACTTGGAATTTTTAAACTATTAGGCCATTTTTAATCTATTTTATTATCTATTCTCAAAAGCAAATAAAAATATATTTATAGAATTTTAAATTGCAAAGGAAACATTAGCCTAATTAATAAGATAGGAATCCTTCTTGTGTGATCATAATATCTTTAATTTCAGCAAAAATAATTGCTATCATACTGATTATTGCTTAATTTTATAAAGTTTGCTTTCCCCTTTACAACTGACTCATATTTTAATCAACAGTTATTTCTTTATAATTATTTACGTTTAGCCTCAGTGGCCCAGTCAGCTCCTTCTACTCTTTCCAAGTAAATGCAATTGCAGAAAATAAAGCTTCTTAGAATTCCTAAACTTCCCCAATAGGCCATCAATCCCTTGTTGATCTCCACAGGTAAGCTGTATGGATTTCCTATTAGGAGGCTTTTTTATTACCATGAAGAAAATAGAAGCTATCAATAAAATGATTTAAACTATCTGTGTCTTTGTTCTTTGAATTTCAATAAACCCTTTGCTGCAGACTCGACTATGTCACATATTAGATGATTTCACATGGTAAGAGTAGCTTTAGAACGTGTCAAGAACCCTTTACAGCAGTCTTAACTTAATCCTGCTGAGGGAGAATTCTCTCCCGCTCAGCTTGACTGTGAGCTGGGACACTGATCCCCCTGCCCTCAGACTGGCACTTACATCATCAGTTCTTCTGGTTCTTAGGCCTTTGCACTCTGACCAAACTATACCAGTGGTTGGTCTCCATCTTGCTGATGGCAGATTGTGGGACTTCTCAGCCTCCCTAATCACATGAGCCAACTCCTCATAATAAAACTCCCCCCTCCACTTGGTTCTGTTTCTTCGGAGAACCCTGACTAACACACCTCCTTTACACATCTTGACTTGTTAGTTACCCCTTATTCCCACTCCCAAGTATGCAGGTCTAGCCTTGGGTCTGTCTACAAAGATCTGTTACCTTCATGTTGTGCATTTAGTTACCATTTTGTAGTTAGCCCTTCTCTCCCAGGGAACCCTCTGGGACTGTCAAGTTTCTATAAATGAGAGGCTTCTTTCCACACTTTGGCAGCATAACTTGTCTTTGTATAAAAATTTGTATTCCCCTTCCCCAAAGACAGTCTTAAAGAATGTTCAAAATCTATCCCTTTGAAAAAAATTTCTATTTCCCACTGCAAGGAATACTTTAGCATTCCTAGTTCCTGTGAAATGTCTTCCACAGATTTACTTCAGGGTAAATGAGTTTTGGCATGAACTACAATCTTTGATGGAGTGTCTTTAGAGGATGAATCTTCCAAAGTAATTTAATCCCAAAGGATTTTTCAATCACAAATGTTTTAGCCATTGTGTCTAGATTAATCCAAACAATTCTCAAATATAAATATATCTTCCTTCTTCCTGCACTTACACATTGACTTTAACATAATTAACCTTATTCTGTTTTACAGTTACAATTGATATGTTTACCAAGAGCCTCAAAATATACTTATTTCCAGGGTACTGTAAAATTAAATATTGGACACTAAAAAGTCTTTGGTTATCTCTTGCTGATCCAATCTTGGAAACAGGAATCAAATTCAAACATCAATTGATCTCATTAATCAGTAGTTCTTATGAATAAAGGCACATATTGTGTCACATATGAGTCAGCTTTAGCTTATTTGAAAATTAATTGCACAAGGTCAAAGTCAACAAGTACCACCAACAATAGCAGGAGTCCCTATGAGGTGCGTAATAAAGGATGAAAATGATTATAATCCATTTGCCAACTGCTTTAGTAAATGTAACTCTGACACTGGAGAAACATTCTCTACTCTGTCCATCTGTTACTCAAATTGTAATAAAGTAGTTTAAGGATGAGTCATTTGTGTTGTTCACATTTCCAGAGATACTTTTTTCTCAATTTACACCAGCAACTGAACCATTGAAAATAATGTTGATAAAATTGAATATAAGAAGAAATAATTTAATAGATGACTGACTAATGGGAGTGTTTTATAGGCAATACCAACTCAACCATGTCCCTTGGGTAGAAGCAGCTAGTTCTGGTGAAATATCAACTATTAAATAACACCCCTGCAGGAAGTCCCCCTCCCATGCCTTTTCCAGTTCCTCCTTCTCTCTCAATGCCATGGAAGTACCAGTCTGCTTATTTACTACTGGAGAACTTCACTTCCCCTCACATTCCTCCTCCACTAGTCTCCAAGGTCAAGGACTCTCAACGATTTAAGGAAGAATTAGCTCCACCTCTCTGTTTAGCTACCTAATCTCTAGGGGTATAGCCTGAGATTCCAAATTCTCCCACCATCCCTCTTTCCTTCTCTCTGCTCCTTTCAAAGGAAGGGCCACTTTGGTGGTTTCTAAGCGTGGGTAAGTTATGTATATAAGACCATCTCCTCAGCAGAGCAGCACGTGGGCTACTTTCTCTGGAAAGCAGGGACTCTTGGCCTCAAGCCTTTTCATTACAACTTGTTTGGGAAAAATAAAGCAATACATGTGGCCCAAAGTGAGCGCCAAGCCACACTGCAGAGTTTGAGTGGCAGGCCTAGCCAGTTACACAATTAACTGTATGTTAAAAAATGGATGGAGTGCAAGAAAAGAAAAAAAAAATGGATGGAGTAGAAGCATATCCAAAATGGTGGAGTACATGTCTTTGAAAATCTGCCACTTCATAAAAACAATTACACTGATGAAAATAAACAAATCAACAACATCAACAAACACTTACTCAAAACTCTGGAAATTGGTGAAATGCTTACAAAAAATCTAAGGAGCATTTATTAATGAAAAGTGGCTGAACTAAGGTTAGAACAAGAAGTCTGTGGTATCTTCACTTGCCTCATTCCCATCTTCTTCGCCCAGCTCAGCAGTGGTCTTGAAGCCAATGGCCTTACAAGCATGGTGGCTATGAAGATCAGCAGCTTAGCAGCCCCTGGGAAGGGTGAGGGTAGTTCAGCCCCCCTCAAAAGCTTTACCTCAAGATAATGGCCACTATTTGTCCCTACAAGGTAACAGTAATCAAAACACTGTGGTACTGGCATAAGGATAGACATTCAGATCAATAGGACAGATCAGAGAGGCCAGAAGTAAACCTGTACATCTAAGGGCAATTGATTTCCAGCAGGCGGGCCAAGATCATTTGATAGGAAAAGAATAGTCTCTTTAATAAATATGTGACAATGCATCTCCGCATTAAAAAATGCATTTGGATCTCTACCTCACATCATATGCAAAAATTATCTCAAAATGGATCTGTGACTTAAATGTAAATGTTAAAACTATACAACTCTTAGAAAAATAATATAGAAGTAAATCTTTGTGGTCTTGGACTAGCAATGGTTTATTAGATATGACTTCAAAATCACAAGTGACAAAATTAAAAACAGATACATTAAACTTCATTTAAATGTCATACTTTTGTGCTTCAAAGGGTACGACTAAGAATGAAAAGACAGCCCACAGAATGCATGAAAATATTTGCAAATCATCTATTTTATAAAGGACTTGTATTCAGGATATATAAAGAACACTTTCAAATCAACAATAAAAAGACAAATAATCCAATTGAAAAATGGGGCAAAAGATTTGAATAAATAATACATTCAATAAATTGAATATATTCTCTAAAAAATATTACAAATGACCTCCAAGCCTATGAAAAGATGTTCAACATCATTAATCATTAGAAAATGCAAATCAAAACCACAAGATACTACTTCATACCTACTAGAAGGGTTGGAATCCAAAAGACAGAAAAAAACAAGTGTTCACAAAAATCTGCTCCCCATGCTTGTGCTCTCTCTCTCTCTCTGTCAAATAAATAAATAAATAAAATCTTTTTAAAAAATAAAATAAAAATAAAAAATGTGGATTGATAGGTTTTCATGCATCTTATGTTATTCAGAAGAAAAGGTGAATCTGTTTGAAGAAGGGTTTTCTTGTTACATTTTTGGACTTGCCGGTGTGTAAATTTCAGCTTTATTGTGTGGCAAACTGGCTCACGTGGGTAGATATGCAAGCTTACTGGCCATCCAGTGTGTATTGGAATTCTATTCTGTTTTCAAAAGAGAGGCCATTTTTACTTTCTGAAGAGATCAAAGTAGTGGTGGTAAATATAAATCCTCTTGAGAACAACACCTTCCTTGCAGAGCCTGGAAAACAGATTGATTTTAAAAAGTGGAAAATTTATTGACAAATAGAGATTAAAGTCAGTCATTCTTTCAATTTTTCAATTCACAAATATTTATTAAACACCTACATGCACAAGGTAGTTTTTTTTATTGGAGCTGGGAATAAAAATACTTGATTCCTTAAGATGCTGTCTACCCAAAGCTCTGAAAGGCTTTAAAATAAACATTAATATGCCACTGAGTTTTTGCAGAGATGTTACATTTATAATAAAATTCACCTGTTTAAAAACAAAGTTCTTGCCCTTTAGTGGAGAGACAAGCAATAAACAAATAAATAGTTACTTAATACTAGCTCGGGGAATGGTCACTGTTATAAAGACAAAGCAGGGTAAGGGGTTGAAGGTTCTGGAGGGGAAAGTCCTGATAAAATGGAAAAAAGTCCTTCCAATGAGTTACCACTTGAGGTAAGACCTAGTTGAAGTGACGAAGATAGTCATTTGCAAACATATCTCTCTAAAGGGAAGAACAATTGCAAAGGCCCTGAGGCAGGGTGTGCTTGACCTGTCTGTGGTACATTAAGGACTATACTGTAGCCGAGGTCCTGAGATCAAAGTGGATCATGGACAGAGATGAAGTCAGAGAGAAACCGGGAGCAAGATCACATAGGGTCTTGGTAAGAGCTTTGAATTTTATGCTAATATCAGTTGAGAAGTTAAAAGCTAGATGTTTTATTTTTCTACATCTCTGATGCTCATGAAAAGAATCAAAAGTTCAGTTTTAGAAGATGTGCTGTCCCACATTTTCCAAATTTTGAATAAAATCTGATTTTCCATTTCTTTAACACTGGCATATACTCCAAAAAATGGATGAAAACTTGAAATGCCAAATGTTTTCTTTCCAAATTACATCACCACTTAAATCTCCTACTAGCAATCTTGCTACAAAATCGTGTAATATATGAGAGTAGTTCCAGCGACGGAGCATAACCAGGAGGGAATGCTGACTTTGGAGCGGGTTTGCAGCAACTCTGGCTCCTCTATTCCCTCGGGCACACCAAAGGTAAATGGAACAATTCCGTGGTGTCTTTTGACCTGTTTCATTAAGCAAATAAACAAAAGCAGCTGGCAAAACAACTAGTTGATTTATCCGTGTTTTTACTTCTTAGTTGATTGCTTTATTGTTTTTGATACAAATTAGAGTTTTGGAAATAAGCAATTTAATTAGTAATTATCTTCCCCAGAGAATTAGACGGGGAATTAAAGACAAGTTGGATAAATAGGTGTTTCCTCCCTTCCTTGATTTGGAAAAAAACCAGTAGCCCATATAGCAGGGACTCAGAAAGCACTCACTTCCACCCCCCGCCCCCTCGATGCAGGCAGCATGAAGCATGCCACAGACAGCTCCACTTTCTCATGAACTATTAAGAAGTGAACATTTTAAGAAAGATTTTGTGAGGCAGTGGAAGAGGGAAAAGTGCTAAATTACGTGTAACATTTTATTCAAAAGAAATTCGTTCTGGACCTTGTCTTTCAAAGTGTCTAAAACAGTTTCTCTACTCTTAGGGATCAGCTTCCATTTTCCACTGCAGGGGAAGGTGAGTGAGGGTGGAGAAAACCTATTGGTTAGTGGACTAGAGCTTTTTATGGTTCCTCAAGCATGCCCCACTAAGAGGAGAGGCAGGGTCTAAATTTCATTCTGCTAATGAAATGGTCAAGGAAAATGCCTTGAAGAATTGTAACTGGTGAGACAGTAAGAGGATAAGCTCAGTTGGAATGGGCAGCTACATTAAGTGGGCACTGGAGGCACTGGATGAATTTCTGGGGCTGAAACCAGGCTAGCAGAACATGGTGTCCAGAGAGAGTTGCCAACAGCCCGAGGTGGTAATTGGGCAAAGACAGCGTTAGGGAGTTTTCATCCAATTTCTAGAGGTAGGTATGGGAATAAAGGGAAGGACTCCCCGAAGGAAAATGGAACATGGCCACGAACAGGGTAGCCTCATAGCAGCCAGTGATTAGAGACCTACACAGTCAGTTGGCAAAGAAAAACCCATGAGCAGTTCTGGGACTTCAATCGCTGGATCCTGTTAGAGGGAGAGGGGGCTAGAAAGGACAGACACGATGGCAAAATTAGGTAAACCTGGTCTGTCTAGTTCCTTCTGTCGGGGATGTAACAGCATGGCCCTTGCCTTGGAAGTCCCATCAAATGAACATGACAGGCAAATCCATCAGTGTGTTTCAGGGCCCCAAAAACCTACAAGAGAGATGTGATGCGGTGGCTGAGAGGGTGAAAGCATTGGGATTGCTTAGTGCCCATTGTTGTAAGTTAGGTTTGGTCCTGGGAGTGAGATAGAGCAGAGCATGATGGTAGGAATGATGGTGCCCCAATTATGGGGAGAATGGATGCTGGCCACTCAGGGTCAGACAGGAAACAGATGGCACATTCAACTGGGTAAATGAAGAGAGTTTAACGAACACATAATTAACAAAGGTGAAGGGAGAGGTACAGATAACCTGCTGGGTTGGTGATATACCCCAGAGCTAATAAACAAGCAAAATGCAGGGAGCCGTTACCACCATTAGGGCCTAAAAGGGCAAGAAGAGGAGACATCCTTAGAAGACTACTCAGTATGACCTATGGCCTTAGGTCGTGGAACAGAGCCATCGCTGATCTTGGTCCATTAGGGAGGAAGCTAGCTCAGGGAATAAATACTCTGATTTCTTTCTCTTCCCAAGCTGTAGTCTCCTACTGGTGCCTCACCTTGGCCAAATTTGAAGCCAACGGGTAAGGAAGCCCAGCTGAAGCATTTTCTAGAGGATAGTTTCCAAGGACTCTGGAAAGGGGTAGTGGACAGATCTGGATGGGAGTGGACAGATCTAATAGCCAGCACAGACCCTGGAAACCAGAGTAGGTTTGATTCTCATATGTGTATGTAAAGTGTGTATATATATATATATGTTGAATATACTATATATATATAAATACACACACACATATATATTCCTGTTTTGAGATTGCTCTCATTTGTATAACTAAATTTATTTTTATGTTTATTTTATAATGCTTTATAATGTCTATTTTTGTAACTATATTGAGAAAGAACACCTTTGTATTCAAGACGCTTTTTCCTATATTGCATAGAGAACAAAGTTCTAAGTCTTCTGCGGAATGTAGATATATTTTTTTTTTACAATAAATCAAATTTTATTGCAGAAAACCAATTACTGATGATGATCTCTTTACTCAGAATTACTAAAATTGGTCTTTATTACATTCTTCCAGTGTGTTGATTTTTTCCCTCTATTAATAAGTCAAAGTCCAGTGGATAAAATATATTTTAAGTTTATGAAATTAGATGAAACTCACTTTTTGATATTCACATCTGAAGACTTAAGCAGTTGTTTTATTGACCTGAAAACTCTACCTTGGGAAACACTGACTTGCTGCCCATACTTTGTCTATCAGAAGGGTAATAAAGATCTGATATAAAGCAGAGTGTGCAGAAATAGATACTGACCTCCCTTTGCAAAAGAATCTCACCTCAAGGGCAATGGATCAGGGGAAGGAAATTAAATCTTTGGGTTAAATTATGGATTTGCAGTGAGGAAATTTGACTACTCCATTTTTTTCCCCTAAATGGGCTCAGGAACCTCATGTGCCACTGAAGATAGAGACACACCAATTAAATGGCCTAAATGACACAGTGGAAGCTGCCAGAAGAAGTAAATGTCATCATGGAAAACAATCTGAGAAAATTAGTACAGTGCTTTCAATGAAAGCATTCTACATTTTATTCTTGCCCAGCCAGGAATTAGAACAAGTGTGACGCTGAGCAGTGGGTGGAGGGTTGGAGCACAGGGTGGAGAACAGTAATTTCAGAATGAAAGGCCTCGTTGAAGTCGGAGACAGCTCAGTTTAGCAGAATAGCATAGGGACAGGCACATCCCATCTGTGTGGCATTGGGCAGGTTATGTTCTTCCCTGTTCTTATCTATAAAATAGGGATGGTGTGAATAACATCTGCTTTGCTTACCTCAGTAAAAGAAGTATGAATATCTGAGGATTTCATCTGCAAGACAGCATAAGTTAGTCTGTAACTTTTGTATGTTTGTGTAAAGAGGAAAAATAGAAAGTGGCTTTTGGTGAATCTCCTAGATAAATTTCAAGGGTAGTGTAAATAGGAATTGACTTGGGCCTAATTGAAGACTGGTTAGGTAAGATGATATTTATTATTACTAATGACACCCCAGAAATGAGCAGTGAGTAAAGTAATAACTAATTTGAATAATTATTTTGGCAGTTGATAAAACTGGGCAATGCTGTGTCATTGAGAGAGTTGTGTTCTCCGATATTTAGAGAGAAAATCAGAATAGAGTCCAATTTGATGATTGCATGATGATTCATTAAGCCTGTAGGGTGGACAGAAAGTATATAAATATTACAGATGCATCACACAAACTGAAAGGCATGAAGAGAGACATAGAATGACTTGAATGCATTAACATCATTCCTAATGACCATTTTCCGATCCTATGAACAATCTTCTATCCTCTTCTCTCATCTCACCCCCAAGTGCTTGTTTAATATAAATTTTGGCTGACCCTACCTGTCTAGTAATTGAGATTTAGCTGAAGAGGATATGAAGAGTAATTGCATTCATTAAGACTGATTCGATTTCTGTTTTCTTCTTTAATTCATATTTTGGGGCCCCCTTTTGGGTACCATGTGTCATGCCAGACACTGGAAAGTCAACATAAGCATCCCTGCCTTTGTCGTGGCAGGGTCATTTGGGCTATCATTTGTGGCTCCCACAAGTACTCATGACTTGGGCTCTATATCCCAGGTAGGTCAACCTGACGGTGAGAGGCAGCTTATGAACTTCCATGTGCTATTTATATCCTAGAATTGGTAAATGTTGGTGCAGATTGGGATGCCTTCTTCCATTCTTGAGGTCTTTTTAGGTATGATGTAGAAATCTTTATCTGCCTTTTAAATCTATCTTTGAGCTTCCTAGGAGATAATTGGGCCATTTGGCTTAGTCATTCAATGCATGGAACTCTGAAAAAACTTGAAGGTGTTAGAGGAAACCACAGATGGTTTTTGAAATAGTAGTTCCTGTGTCTCATAGGTTATACTTTCAGGGACCACACTCTCTTCTTCAATTTTTCTTTCAGAATCCTACCATCCTTCAAGAGGCATCCTTCAAAATCCCACCATCCTTCAAGTGTCTCTTTTCAATGAAATCCTTCTTTATCACTAGACAAAAGGAGCATCTCTTTTTTCCTAAATCATGTAAGACTCCACCCCTTTACCCATTGCTGGATACTTAACCTAAAATTTTCTTCATCTATTTGATTATCTGTGTCCTCCCTTAAATGAGAAGCATCTAGAGGTAAAAGAATGCCATACAGCTCATTGAATGCTGCGCTAGATCACCAGACAGCTGTTTTCTAAAGATGCTGGAACTATTGCTGGTCTCAATGTACTTTGAATCATCAATGAGCCAACTGCTGCTGCTATTGCTTATGGCTTAGACAAGAAGGTTGGTGCTGAAAGGAATGTACTGATCTTTGACTTAGGAGGTGGTACTTTTGATGTGTCAATCCTTACTATTGAAGATGGGATCTTTGAGGTCAAATCCACAGCTGGAGACACCCACTTAGGTGGAGAAGACTTTGACAACAGAATGGTCAACCATTTTATTGCAGAGTTCAAGAGCAAACATAAGAAGGACCTCAGTGAAAACAAGAGGGCAGTTTGTCGTCTCCGTACGGCTTGTGAACATGCTAAGCATACACTTTCTTCCAGCATGCAAGCCAGTATTGAGATTGATTCTCTGTATGAAGGAATCAACTTCTATACCTCTATTACTCATGCCTGGTTTGAAGAATTAAATGCTGATCTGTTCCGTGGCACCCTGGACCCTGTAGGGAAAGCCCTTCGGGATGCCAAGCTAGACAAGTCTCAGATCCACGATATTGTCCTGGTGGGTGGTTCTACCCAGATCCCCAAGATTCAGAAACTTCTACAATATTTCTTCAATGGGAAAGAACTGAATAAGAGCATCAACCCTGATTAGGCTGTTGCTTATGGTGCAGCTGTCCAGGCAGCCACCCTTTTTGGAGACAAATCTGAAAATGTTCAAAATTTGCTGCTGTTGGATTTGGATGTCACTCCACTTTCTCTTGACATTGAAACTGCTGGAGGAGTCATGACTATTCTCATCAAGTGTAATACTACCATTCCTACCAAACAGACACAAACCTTCACTACCTACTCTGACAACCAGCCTGGTGTGCTTATTCAGGTGTATGAAGGTGAGCGTGCCATGACCAAGGATAACAACCTACTTGGCAAGTTCGAACTCACAGGCATACCTCCTGCCCCTCATGGCGTTCCTCAGATTGAAGTCACTTTTGATATTGATGCTAATGGTATCCTCAATGTCTCTGCTGTGGATAAGAGCACAGGAAAAGAGAACAAGATCACCATCACTAATGACAAGGGCTGCTCGAGCAAGGAAGACATTAAGCGCATCCAGGAAGCTGAAAAGTACAAAGCTGAAGATGAGAAACAGCGGGACAAAGTGTCTTCCAAGAATTCACTTGAGTCTTAGACATTCAACATGAAAGCAACTGTTGAAGATGAAAAACTTCAGGGCAAGATCAATGATGAGGACAAACAGAAGATTCTTGACAAGTGCAATGAAATCATCAATTGGCTTGATAAGAACCAGACTGCAGAGAAGGAAGAATTTGAACACCAGCAGAAAGAGCTGGAGAAAGTCTGCAATCCTATCATTACCAAACTGTACCAGAGTGCAGGGGGCATGTCAGGAGGAATGCCTGGAGACTTTCCTGGTGGTGCCTCCTCTGGACCCACCATCGGTTGATTAAGCCAACCTGAGAATAGGTCTAGCATTGTTCCACACAAAATATTCGAAGGACCCAAATTTGTAGCAAATTCCATGGCAGTTTTAATGTTGAGCTTCTATAGTAAATAAACTGGGCATTCTTGATACTTGAATATGGAATACATGCACAGGGAATGGAAATAAACATTGCACTTTATAAGCACTGTATTGTTAAGTGGAAAATGCAATGTCTTAAATAAAACTGTATTTAATTGGCACCAAAAAAAAAAAAAAAAAAAGAACACCATAGCTTTTTGTATCCACCCGCTACTAGGAATAGTAAGTTTTCAATAAATATAACTTGAAATAATTAATTTGTTAAAAGTACACATCTGATTTTTTATTTGTTTGGTGGAAAAGTTTTTTTTACTGCCCTTGCCATTAAGAACATACTAAATGAAGAGATTAATAATGTCAAGGTGTATTAACGAATTACAATTCAGAGTGTCCACCTTCAATCTTAGTTATACTAAGACAGATTAGAAATGGTAGCTTAATTTTTAAATGATGAGTTAACTTTCCACTAAAGCGTAACCATTAGGACTACACTCTGAACTGGTTAGTTTTCTCCTTGACTGACTTTGCTCATACTGAGGCAGTGACCCTCAATACCAAAGCAATTTGTCACACAAAGGAGTTTTATTGCTTCTCAGCTGGGCATAGTCAAAATTCCTTGCCAAATGTCAAAGCTGTAAATACTAATAGATTGTGTAGATGTTCTTTTGGAATTTAAGATTGAACTGTGCCCTCTATTTGGACGGGAAAGTTCTGGGTCTCCTGTTTTTCCAAGTATGAAGTGGACTGTTTCCAGCCAGGAGGCAATAATCCACCGGGACAGATTTGAAGGAATTTGAGTATACTTTCATCATCCTCTGGGGTACCTTTGACAAACAAATGATCTTATAATCCTTCAAATTACCTTTCTCCCTCTTCTAGTCTAGCTGGTTCATGAAATTCTAACTAGCAGAATCATGTCATCCACTGAATTAAACTCTTGTTCCCAAGGTCCCTAGGTAAAAGTACACATAACTTATATGGAATAGGTAACAGGTTGACAGAGATTAATTCCTCGGATTAAACTGTTGTTGAGGAGACACACTCAGTCCTGAGGGAATGAGCCACAGAGTGGAAAATGTTTGGGGTCTGAGTAGTTCCAGGAAAGGCAGCCTTCAGTATTTGGTCCAGGAAGTTGAGGATAGGCAGATTGGCTAACAGGTTTTGCCCACTGGGGTGGCTGGCCCAAACACAATTCTCAACTGGATGCTTTGAGGCCAGGAGCCAGACACAAATATTATTAATGCTTCTTGGGTTTTGAAAATATTCTGAACAGCTAATGGTATGATGTCAGAGTGACAAGAACACAGGATTTGAAAGGGAAAATTTGCATTCTATCCCATGACTTTTTCCTTAACTAGCTACGGATTACTTGAGGCCATTTCCTTATTGTAGCAGGATGATAATTCACTCGTTATACCTTTGGTTCCTCCTTCAGTGTTTCCTGATATCCCAGCCTTCTTCACAGTCAAGTAACAGTGAGCGTTTCTGTACTAATTTCTCTAAGCTGTTGACTTTCAAATTAGACTTTTGTGACCCACAAAGAGAAAATAGTTTGAGAAAAGAGGTTTATGGGTCTAAAAAACCGTGTTTTGATCATCAAAATTCAGATCCATAATGGTGCTGAGCATGGTGTTTAAGCCAGAGCACTAGCTATGTGGGTTTCTCAAAAGTCAGAGCATCCTGCTCCCATAAGGCAAACCAAGAGTGAGGAGGAGTATTAGAACTTCAAGACAAGTTTGGACATTAAGCAGTAGATTTGTGTGCCCCACTGTCTTCTGAAGATATGGAAGATGGGTAACCAAGATTTCCTTGCCTCACCATAAAAAGCTGGAAGGGAGGCAGATGGGACTTTGTGTGTTTGTTTAGTCAGGGGACCTGAGACAACATAGGTAAGTTTCACCAGAAGGGCGTGAAAGATAGGATGAGGATGGAAGAGAGTGGATGTAGCTGATACATTCAGTGGACCTGAAAACATCTCATAGTTGGGAAGAAAGAGTTCAGTGGTAGATAATGGCATGAATAAACAAACGTTTCTGCATTTACCAACATCAAAGGATAAGAACAACCCAGAACTGATGACAGACGTGTCAGTGGATACTGTTTGGTATGGACACATAATGACAGATAAGCAAATCCTGCTCTCCACTTCTCCCACTTACTTTGCTGGTACATAACCTTCCCATCTCTGCCCCCATAAAGCTGGGGGAGGCAAAAGAGGCAAATAAAACTGTAAGTGAACTGAGTCTGAGATGCATATACAACAATTAGCTTTTCTACCTCAGTTAAAATGGAGAGTTAGGATAGAAATTCGTTTCAGTTATAAAACAGATTTTTACATACTTATAGTCCTGGTTTATGAAATAAAGGTCAATTACATAATTAAATTTGATAATATGTGTGATACAGCATTTTGAAAATTTGAAGCATCATTTAAAGACTTAAGAACAAATAGAAACCGTAAATGTGTTGGACCCTTCTAAATAACTGACATTTTCTTTTAACTGTATAGGTGTGTTGGTATGCCAGACAGGATTTGTCATGCACACATCAAGGTCCCTTCCTCTTCCTTTCTTCCTTCCTTCTTAATAGATCCCTGCATTTGTTCAGGGATCCATCCTCTTCTTCTGGCCGCATCTTTCTAGGGAGGAGGGCCTCAGATTGTGAATCGTGATTGTTGAAGCCAACCATGGTGGACCTTTGCCCTTGCGGTGGCTGGTTTCTGTGTGAGCCAATTATGACCACTAAGAAGTGAGCATAAATCTGCCGAGGGGTTTATAGGAAACGTTTCTGTTGTCAGTGAAACTTTTGAGAGAACCTGTTCATGTTTTGCCTCAGAATGTTGCCATGCAAACATACTATCTGTAAAATGATTTAACCCTATGGCATCAGAATGGGAAGACTGAGGTTGTTGATACTCTGTATAACCCAGCACTGGAGATGAACGATCTGCAGAAGTTGTGTTGAGCTGTTCTATTTAAAGGCATGGTGAGCCAGGGTTTTCTGTTACCTGGAGCTGAAATCATACTAACTTTTCGTTTTAATATCATTTTTAGGGTCCCAGATAATGTTCCATGAGTGAATCTTCTCTGCTCTTAAAATTCAGTTTAAGATGGCCATCTCATGGTCTGGCCAGTGGTGTCGGCCTCAGTCAGTTGAAAGCAAAAAAAAAAGAAAAAAAAATTCTATCACATATTTTGCTCTGCGCATGACCAGCTGCCTTCAAAGATATTAGATGAGGATGTTAAAAAAATAAATCAAGACACAAAACCTTGCTTAATTTTCTGGGAATTACATTCACTCAACCTTACCCTTAGAGGTCTGGGAACAATTTCCCAATGTGCTCAAAGAAAATAGTCTCAGCCTCAGACATAGATAGGAAAATTTAAAAGCTATTAAACTGAGCTGGTCTCTTTCTTTATTTCTGCCTGAGGGAAATTAGTCAATTGAGGGAAACATTTCAGAAAGTACACAGTTTTAAAACAAAATGTCATTGTTAATGATTTTCTATCATTGTTGTAACCTGTACCTCCACAGTAATTGCCACTCTCTGACCCACTGGTCAAATGGTATCTTTCAGTTAGGAGAAATTATGTCTCTGTCATGTATTAATAAAGCATAGCACTGTATTCTTCAACTCACTATTAACAATTACAGATCTATATCCAGAGATGAGTCCCAAGAACAAAGTGCTATCAAAATTTACTATGCATATAAAGCCATATTCATATGCGTTGCTCTCTTCTCAGTAATGTTACAGAAGAACACGAGAAAGGAAATGACAACAGTGTCAAATGTGTAACACAGCTGAACTGGTCTCTAACACCTGACCAAGTGAAGAAAAAATGAGATTTGACACTTCAAAGTTATCAGACAGGTGGAGGATCTATTGCTAATTCACACTTGCTAAAAGCCAAATGAAAATGGTACTGGTTAGATGATAGACAATAAATGAAAAGAGCTCCCCTGGTATCAGACTGGGGGCGGGGTTGCTAACTCTTTCCGACAGTACCAGTGAAATTCCCTTGGCCAGATGTGTTCATTTAAAAGTTTTTCAGTTCTTGTTCACTCAAGGGTGTTTCATAAGTTGGAGTTTTATCATCCAGAACAAGCTACTGAGGCCAACTGTAGCTTAAAGCCTCTATAAGGAATGAAACTCAGAATCTTTTCTGACATGTTCGCATTAGGAAAATCCTGTAAGTGTTCTAAAAACAGGAAGTCCTATGAAAGATAAAGAATTGAAAGGAATTACATCTGTATCAATAGCCACTAAAGATGATTTAATAAACTACGGTCTGTAAAAATGAAAAAGTGACTGAAATAGGTTATTTTTCTGAGTCGCTGCTGATATGCAGTCCCTTTGCTGATGCTTTGTGTCTGCAGCTAATCTGTTCAGCCACAAAATATCATGAGTGATTCTGCAATTATGCCTAGAGAAACTGTTTAATTACTCGTCAGTGAAGGATTTCCAAGCTTCACTATCTTGCTTTATCCCAGATTCTTTTCCCATCTCTGCCTCCATTTGCAGACAATTGATCAGGACACTTTCAGACTATAAAATATGCCTCTTGAAGCCAAGAATATATTTGGGTGAGTCAAAATGTTTAAAGAGCATTGATGAGGAACAACATCTTTGGAAGGAGCGCAGGCATCAGAAGCCCAGGGGTCCAGCCTCAGTCTACTGTTTAGGGAGCTTGGCTGGGTCCTTAGCTATATTTGTTCATTTCTTTCTGGGCCTCAAAATCCTCATAGAACATCTCAAGAACTATTTTGCATTCTTAACGATAATAAAACTTTGCCAATTTATGAACATCCTTCCATGACTCAATTGCCCTGACTTTATTGATGAAACTCTCAAGTGTGTACCTATTCTCCCTACTACCCTTTGTTGTTTCAAGGTTCACTACACACACATACACACACATACTCACACACACACACATGCGCACCCACGTTGGCATCTTGAAAATCTACCCAATATTGCCATTCTTAGTTAAATAAGTTCTGCAGCAATAATTGCTTCATTCCATTGAAACGAATATTAAAGATATGTCCTACACATATAAATGTAGAGAAATATATATATTTAGAGAGAGAGAGAGAGAAATAAGTATATTGGATACATAATAAATGTTGCATTTACTCAACCTATCATGTAAATTGAAAAAAGCTGCCAGGTCCACATAAAGCTCTTTGAATGAACAAAAAGTTTCTAAGTATTAAGAGTGCCAACTTCTTACACTGGTTTAAATTTAACAGATTAATAACCAATAAGAAGAGCTCTATAAAATGCAAGATCCTTTAGGAAAGAAAATGTTCTTACCCATTGCTCTTTCTAGCAGAAACAAGATTACTTGTGCCTAAATTAAGTACAATTTCTACTTAATTTATTACTTTGTATTGTACTTGGAGATACACTAAGCATGAAATCATCATAAGATAAATATAAATTTCCTTCTACTCCAATGGTACTGATGAGGCAGTGTGGAATAATGTTGAGTATTTTTCGTGAAGAATTTAAAGGATGGAAAATGGATTGTAAGTTCGCCATTTGTTTTACTCTCTATATGGCAGTCTTGTCTATTTCCAGAGTTTACAGGCACGGGAGGTAGTTAATTCTGATCCAAACTTGGAGCGAAGTACCTTCTTTCTACTTTGAGTGACATGCCTAGTAAGTTTCCAGAAGTTCTCTAGAGCTTCTTTCTCATTTATAGCATTGGGTATTCTTCAAACACTTCAGACTGCTATTTAAGTTTTTTAATATTCATACACAAATATTCACTAATCTTCCTTTAAAAGAGACAAATGATCTCTCATTGAGAGGCATTGAGCATGAAATGCCAGGATAACTGAGAGAGATTCTTTTGATTAAACTACTCCAAAGTGATCCAGGGCTAGGTAAGTTGTTTCTTCTTGCATCTCAATATTTTTATAAATAGGAGTTAAATCATATCTGTCCCCTATCTGTTCCTCAGGAATGTTGGGCAGAAAATATAACAATTTTTGTTTTAAATGGCTTATCATCACTTAGAGGTACAGCTGTCGAGCCAGGTAACCATGAAAGAAGCACTTGAGCGTGAATGAAATGACAATCACGTGTTTTTAGAATTACAGGTAGAGAAAAATATGACAGGAATGCAGAATTAAATCAGGCAGTAAATAGTTTTGCTGAATACATTTTCAGGGGGTGAAAGAACTCACGTAGGGGTTGTCACAATCTGTTGAAATAAAGCAGATAAAAGGTGAGGAGATAGGTAAAAGTACAGCTTGGACTAAGGGGAAGGTGGGTGGCTGAGCTAACGCGTGTGAAGTGCGTGGCCTTGGAGTAACACATCCAGCTGTTGACCCGATAGAAACATGCTGTAGGCATGTAGCTCATGGGTCTTCCAGCTGGTTTCAGGTCTCTGACACATAATAAACCATATTTCATGGCTATGTATGTTACCTCAGCTCCCCTGAGAAGATAAAGTAAGCTTCTTAGTCTCAAATCTGGGCCCACTAGGCAACTCTAGGTTAGATGGAAGACTCAACTGAACTCTTATAGCAAATCTGATCCCCTTAATTGGGTCAACACTTCAAGTCTGGAAAGACTTGAGTGAACATTGAAATGATGAAAGCAAGGATTATGCAGAGTATGAATACTTTTGCATCAGGTTTAATACAATGAGTATGTTTGTAATTTTTCTCATAATTTAGGACTTTAGGGCATTTGATTTAATTTTATTTTTTTAAAAAAAGATTTTAGGGCGCCTGGGTGGCTCAGTTGGTTAAGCGACTGCCTTCGGCTCAGGTCATGATCCTGGAGTCCCAGGATCGAGTCCTGCATCGGGCTCCCTGCTCGGCAGGGGTCTCCTTCTCCCTCTGACCCTCCCCCATCTCATGCTCTCTCTCTCTATCTCATTCTCTCTCTTAAATAAATAAATAAAATCTTAAAAAAAAAAGATTTTAGTTATTTGAGAGAGAGAAAGCAGAGCGAAAGAGAGAGAACATGGGCAGGGGTGGGGGCAGAGGGAGATGAACAAGCAGACTCCCCACTGAGCAGGAAGCCCGATGTGGGGCTCGATCCTCGGACCCTGAGATCATGACCTGAGCCTAAGGCAGATGCTTAACCTACTGAGCCACCCAGGCACCCCGGGAATTTGATTTAATTTTAAAATTGTGTCTTTAAGTTAATAAGCATCAGAAATTTGACTACATTTATAAACATTTTGAAAAAGGGGCTTGATAGTCACTGTATGTATGTGATTGCTTCATTTGTTAACAGGAATAATTTAAGTACTTGCAAAGTGTTTTTTTTTTTTTTTTTAGATTTTATTTATTTATTTGACAGAGAGAGAGAGAGCAGGAGCAGGGGGGAGCAGCAGAGGGAGAGGGAGAAGCAGGCTCTCTGCTGAGCAGGGAGCCCGATGCAGGGCTTGATCCCAGGACCCCAGGATCATGACCTGAGCCAAAGGCAGACAGTTAACCGACTGAGCCACCCAGGCGCCCCATGGTTTTTTGTTTTTTTTGTTGTTGTTGTTAGGGCCATAGGCTTTCATTGTCAGGCACTTGAAATGCTTAAAAAGGAAATCAAATCTATTAAATTGACACATGAATTTAGGATATTTAATGAATCCTAGTTACATTAAAAGAGTGTTAAAGGAATTTTTCTGTACAATATGGATGAATCAAACAATCAGAGAAAGGGTAATTGTACTTATTTTACTAAGTTTATAAATAAATAATATTTGTATAATGAACTTAAAGGATTGAGGAAAATATGTATGGGATTTAGACTTTTTTAGTAAATTAAATAATAATTTAAATCATAGTAGCTGTACTTGTTCTTTCCATATCTTTCTACACTGAAAGATAGACAAATCAAAGAACGACTCTTTAACTATAGAAAACAAACTGGTGGTTGCCAGAGGGGAAGTGGGTGGGGAGATGGAAGAAATAAGTGAAGGGGATTAAAGGTACACCTATCAGAATAAGCAGTGAATAATGTATAGAATTACTGAATTACTATATTGTATACCTGAAATCTGGGCCACTAGGCCCATACATAGCATTGTATGTTAACTTTACTGGAACTAAAAGTAAAGAAAAAAATTTTTAATTAAAAAAATGTATAAATGTGACCTTGTGACTCCCTTATTTAAAAACTTCTAATGACTTCTACTCTAGTTCTTTTTTTTTTTTTAACATTTATTTATTTATTTACTTATTTATTTAAGAGAGAGAACATGAGTGGGAGGAGGGGCAGAGGGAGAGAGAATCTCAAGTGGACTCCCCACTGAGCGTGGAGCTCAGTGCAGGGCTTCATCTAACGACCCTGAGATCATGACCTGAGTCGAGTCAACGGTTTGACACTTAACCGACTGTGCCACCCAGGTGCCCCTCTAGTCTATTTCAAAGCAAAGGCTTTATAATGATCTTCAACTGCCTGCATGATCTCACGTGCCTCATCTGCTACTGATTTCTCCCTATTACGTTCCACCCAGGCCAATTGGCTTGAGCATGCCTGGCGCTCTTCTGCCTCCATATCTTTATACTGGTTGTTCTTTCTACCTGGAAAGCCTCTTTTTTTTTTTTTCTTTTTCCAGATAGCCCCATGGCTAGCTTCTTCATTTCCTGCAGACATTTACTGAGGAGTCACCTTCCTGGGAGGCTTCCATGCCCAGGGACACAATCTAACATTTATACCTACATCCCCTTTGATACTTCATAACCCACTTCTCAGCTCCCAGCTTTACTTTTTCTCCTGATGACTCATTTATCTTTTTTTAATAGTTTTGTTTAAGATTTTTATTAATTTATTTGTCAGATTGGGAGAGAGAGAGCACAAGCAGTGGGAGGGGCAGGCAGAGGGAGAAGCAGGCTCTCTGCTGAGCAAGGAGCCTGATGCGGGACTCGATCCCAGGACCCTGGGATCGTGACCTGAGCCGAAGGCAGACGCTTAACTGACTGAGACACCCAAGCCTCCCTCATTTATCTTTTTTATGTTTGTTTATCTATTTCCTCTACTAGAATGTAAACTCCATGACCCTAGGGTTTATTTTGAAGGGGGTGGTTTATTTTGCTTACAAACATGTAAGCAAAATGCCAAGAATAGCTGCCTGGCACAGAGTAGGACTCAGTCAGTAACTATTAAATTGATGAGGGCATGAATGTGCACAGATCAGCTTCACACTTGGAAGATACAAAATTATGTAGATAGACCATGGCATCTAGAATCATCTTTCTTTCAGTTATTCATTTTGCTTGCTCGTTTCTTACCTTCCTTCAGGTCTCATTTCAAATGTCACTGAGAAATCTATCCCAACTTTCCCATCAAAAATAGCGCCCTCCAAAATGTTCTATTTCCTTCTCTGCTTTTAGTTTTTCTCCGTAGGCTTTTTGGCACCTAACATGATATTGTGTATTTATTTATTTGTTTTCTGCCTCTAAAATGTAAGTGTGATGGAGACAAGAGCTTTGCTTTTTTCCTGCTCATAAATATATACTCCACACCTTGAACAGAGCCTGACCCCCAGTACATACCTGGTCAATATTTGTTAAAGGAAGGATTGCATGGATGGATGCAGCCATGACCTCTCTTTTGCATTCCAGATACACATGAGCCTATTAGACACCACTGAAGGAATGTTTTACCTCAAAGACAGCAGGTTTTGAACTGAACTTACTGATTTCTTCCTTCCCTGTTCTTTGATTTGGTTGTATCCCTTAGACTAGAAATCTCACATCATCTTGGCTTCTCCTGCCCACCTAATTTTAGATCCGTAGGTGCCCCAAGTCTTGCTGGCCTGTCTCACCTCTGCTCCCTCCCTAGTCACCTGTTTCAACTGTCAGAGAAGGGTCTGCATTTGTCTCCTCTTAAGTCTTCAGGTTCTTTGCAATTCATCATCTCCACTGCTCCCAAAGTGAAATTCCTAAACTTCGACCCTCAGTTTTCCTTAAAATCTTCATTGGCTCTTGACTGAATGTTCCCTTGTGAAACATTTGAAGCTCTTCACCATCTATTCTGAAGCAAATTTCTAGTCTGAACTTCATTTCGAGTCCTCTATCATCCACATTCAGACCAGGACTTTTCAGAATTGCATCCGGGCCACTGACAATCAGAATCACCTGGGACACCAGTCCTCAGACCCCAATCCAGACCTACGGATCAGACTCTCCAGACAAGCAGCCCTGGGAATCTACATTTTTAATAAGCTGTCCAGGCAATTTTTAAGCACAGAAACGTTATAATCACACTGGATTATAAACTGCTCAAAAGAGCTCTCTGCTCTGGGCTCTCCCTGACCACACTTTCTTTTGGTCTAGAATGCTTTCTCACTCCACAGACCAAGATTATTATGTTTCTTTCTCCATTTCCCCTACTTTCACTCACAGCACCCCCTTTGGGGTATTCCTTCTTTCTCCATGTTCCTTTTGACTCATATCCTGTTCATGTGTATAGCTTCTCCCTAGCATGTTATTTTTCACCTAACAGGTCTTCAATCAATGTTTGTGCAATTGAATTTTTTAAGTGCTCAAAGCTAGTTGAAAGCTTAGACACTGTTAAATCACAGAAGAACATGAGATTAATTCACGCTGAGTATGTCTGGCAAAGATTTCGCTGGTTTGCTTTTATCATTTTTGTGTTGCTAGATAACAAGTCTCCAGCTGCAATTAGCAAGCACCTTTTCCTTAGGTAACGGACATGGAGGTGGACACCCTACAGACTTCAGAAAATTGAAAGTCAACTTCGACAGAATAGTCTTCATATTTTCTCTTTAAAAAAATTTCATATCTCTATGTGCAATGCAAGCATTTCTTTGCTCAAAACTATATGAACTTTTAAAATTTGCTAAAGATTATTTTCAGTAAATTTGCCCTGAGCTGGGCATTGAAGAATGAGAAGGATTTCAAAAGACAAAACTCATGATTATGCAGCCTAGACAGAGGGAAAAAAAAAATCTTTGGGAAAACAGTGAATAACTCTAATGCCATAATTAAAGAAATAATTTAGATAAGAGCTGGCTGATGTATAGCCATAGTTATCCTTCCAAAGGAGTGTCTGGCTTCTTTATGCTTTGCCAGCGAGGTAAAACTATGTTACCTTCACGGTGAATCATACCTCCCCCCGCCCCGACCTTGGAAATCAAAATGGCCGTCGCTATGACTGACCAAAGGCATTTGCTCCTAGATCTGGCTTAAGTTTTTGGGAATGCAGTTGGGATAGAATTGGAAAAAGTGAAGAACGATAAGAATGCTTCCTTTCTGCTGGCTCAGGGAAACTTAAACTGCCCCTTCTGGTATTCAAAAGGAAAGCAAGTCCCATTTTCATGTTGATCACATCTGCAAAAAGAAGAGAGTTTATCACATTCTCTTTGAAACAGACTCTAAACATGTCATTTATAATCTCTGCACTTATTTTAAATTGTAGATTGGAAAGTTTTATGTTAGGAAAATAAATTATATTATACACACAAAAATTAGATATATGAAAATAGTTACTCCTAAGTATTTCACTTTATTTCTCAAGCCAAATTAGTCTTGAAATTCAATCTATGTAAACTTTGGGGAGAGGAGGAATATACTTTTAATCCTCCTTTTTTTTTTAATGATTTATTTATTTATTTTAGGGAGACAGAGCACATGAGTGGGAGGGGCAGAGAGAGAGGAAGAGAGAATCCAAGCAGACTCCCTGCTGAGTACTGAGCCCAATGCGGGGCTCGAGCTCATGACCCTGAGATTGTAACCTGAGCCAAAACCAAGAGTCAGATGCTTAACCGACTGTGCCATCTGGGCATCCCTTAATCCCCCTTCTCATAGTGGCTTCTGTGACCATGGTATTTATACATAGATGACAAAGATAATTTTATTTAACATGTATCATGTTTGTAATGTGGGAGGGAACAAAGACAATCTTTTTCCAACAAAAATATAAACATTATAAAAGGGAGGATGATACTAATTAGTATTAGTATATTTGGAATCAACATATGACATAGAGAATAGAAAGAATTCCATTGTTATGCTAAGTAAAAATTATTCATGACATTTGTTAAAGAATGGTAAAGCAGACTTTATTTAAGGAGTACCACTGTGGTAGGTATAGGGACCACTGCAATGGGTCCTGCAGTGTGGGAGAAAGATTGGGTTCAACTCCAAAAACAACAAGGAAAAGTGGAAATTTATAGCCAAAGAGCAGTGTAGGGAGCCAGTGGATGGAAAATTACAAAGAAAACACATCAGAGTTGAAGGGTGATTCTGGCTAACCCAACCCAACAGGATTCTTGCTGAAGGCAGGCAGGTGGGGGTGAATGGGAATGAGGGAATGGGGGAGAATGGATGATGAAGAACCCAAATAGATATCAAGAGTGATCAAATAGGAAGGACGGGGATTCTAGGTAAATGGACTTCATAGGACTCTTGCTGAAAATGGACAATGCAGAGATGAACATGGAAACACAAAAGTCAGGACCTAGTTGAGAAGAAAGTTCATAGGAGCCTGACCAGAGTGTGGTCAAGGAGAAAAATCTTTGTCAGTAAAAAAAATAACAATTGTTGAAAATTTCTAAAGGTTTATCCCTAGTTTTCCATATAACCCATATTTTTTTTCTATCTCAAGCTTTGCAAACTTTTGCTTATGAAGAAAAAAAATAGGATAAAATTGGTAATGATATAAAATGATCGAAGCAATTGCCTTTTGAAACTTTCTTTCCATCAGTGACCACCAACCAAAATGCTGATGGTTCATGCTCAAAACATGCCAGGCATTTCTTACAAAGAGGACTTCATTTTCAAACTACTCTATTATTCTTTCCTAAAGTATTCTTTGGAAAACTATTTTGTAGTTTTCTGCCCATGTTCTTGTTTAAAAAAATTAGTCCATTATTTAGTATAAGAATTAACATAACAATGTCCAAAATTTTAGAAGAAACAAAACCCCTCACAACCAAGATATGAATTTGATCAGAATTAGTTAACAGATTTTGTTCTTTCACTATATATATATATATGAAAATAGTTATTCCTGTTTTTTTTTTATTTATTTATTTGAGAGAGAGAGAGAGCATGAACAGGGGGGAGGGGCAGAAGGAGACAGAGAAGCAGACTCCCTCCTGGGGCAGGGAGCCTCATGAAGGGCTCAGTCCCAGGACCCCAAGACCATGACCTGAGCCAAAGGCAGATGCTTAACTGGACTGATCACCCAGGTGCTGAACAAATATATCTTTGAGAACTTATTTTTGTGCCAGGCATCATGTTAGGTCCTACAATCACAAGACTAATGAGATACAGGAGCTAATATTAGTATGTTTATGGTCTACTAGGGGAAAGCAGCACATTTTAAGATCATTATGATACAATATGATCTATGTAATAAGAGGAATATGCTCAAAGTAGGATGCCCCAGTGGTCGTTCAGAATTTCCCACAGGTTCATGGGGGTTTAGGCTATCATGACATTCTGTTTTTAAGAAAGCTATTAATACATAAACTAAATTTTTCCCTTTAAGAAAAAATGCAGTTTGATAGTATCTGAGAGGATCTGGTAAGCTTATGCAAGGATCTGTGCTCACAGGTCCCTGTGGTTTTTTATTTTTTAGCCACTCAGCTCAGGATAGGTTTTGACTATTATATAATCTGGAGTTATTTTTATTCATTGTTGGCTATATTTTTAATAAATATTGAAGTGTAATTTATGTGCAACAAAAAGCATCCATCTTAAATGTATGGTTCAGTAAATTCTGACAAATAGATGTGACATGTTCACAATCAAGATAGAGAATGCTTCTACCACCTCAAAGAGTTTTCTCATGCCTGTTTGAAGTCCATGAGTCCCACCCCCTACTTTAGGTCATCTGTGATCTGGCTTCTATCACTACAGATTAGTATTTTAAAATTTCATGTAAAGGAATCATTCAGTGTGTACTCTTTTGTGTCTGGCTTCTTTCATTCCACATAATGATTTTGAGATTCTCCCATGTTGTTGTATATATCTGTAATTGTTTTTCATTGCTGTGTAGAATTTCATTGCATAAATATACAAACTTTATCATTTTTGTGGTTGTTTAGTGAACATGGTGGTGACATATTTTAGAGATTCTAGTTTCTATAACTTTCTTCTGAGGAGAGTTGATGTTTGTTCTGATAGGCAATTCGATTACTGGCTGATTTACTCCAACTTCTGTAGGCTTAGCTTTATATATTGTGGGTTTGGTGTTGTGGGAAGCCCTAAACCATTTTTGTTTAGCAGAACTCAACTGCTCAACTGTATTCTGTGGATCCTATTGGTGTTTGGTTTCAAGCTTTTTAGAGTAGTTCTAGAGTAGAACTTATTCTAAATAAGGTCTTGGTTTTTACTCCTATAGTACCTCCTTTCTGGTGTCTCCACTGTGTTAAAAAATGACTAAAGGAAACAACTTAGATGTTACAACTAAACAACTTATTTACTACGTTAAGTGGACAGTCTCTTTTCTAAGAACTGCAAAATGGGGCTGAAGGTAAGAAACTGTTACAGTCTGAAGAATAAAGAATAAGGAAGAGGCCAGTAGCAAATATATGATTGTCTGGGGCCACATAGTCTACTTTGTTTTGGGTGAGAAGACCCAGAGTTGGTTTGGCATTTGGGGATTGGGCTGACTAGACATAGTGTGTTTTTGGTCAAGTGGAGCATTTACAGGGACATGTGGTCATCTAAGTTTTGGTTTGCTGATGTTGCATTGTGGGTAGGAGTGGCTCCATCTTGAGCCAAGAAATTTAGTTCAACAGTTGGATGTCCCGTGTTAATAAAGTCTTAACCTGTCTCTCCAATCTGGAATTCCAATGACCCCCACACTGACTGATCAATGGTAGATGTGCTTGGCTCTCAAATCTGGAGCTACTATTTCCTGGGAAACCTTAATGCACACATGTCAAGCACAGCCCTTGGACAAGGCCTCATGGGAATCCCCACTTGGACTTTGGGAACTCTCTCTAAATAAATTATCTCCCTATTTTTTTTGTGTGTGTGTGCCTTCATGTGCAGAATGAAGCTTTGTCAGCTGTTGTAGACCCTGATTTCTGTATCCCCAAGCTCAGTGGGACCATTGCACCCCACATGCTGTATTGAGGTCAGGAAATTGCCTCATCTATTTTGTATAATTCTATGGCTGCTTATGGTAGGTCTAGTTTAGTGTAAGTTACCCTATCATAGCCCATAATAGATAGCTGGTTAAACAGAACAAATTACATTGAGTTTGAATTTCAACATCCTTAATTAAAATTTTGGGTAGGCCTTTATAACATGCAGTTTCTCTCCAAAACTACTTTTAAGCTAAGAACAAAGCACTAGCAGGAGTTTTCTTTTAGAGGAATTTTTTCCTGCCTACCCACCTGACCCACCAGTACATAGTAAACACACCTCCATTTCCCCAGAGAACAGTGAAACTGAGAGAAAGAGGGAGGAAAGAGAAAGAATCCATAAGCTTGGGGCACCTGGGTGGCTCAGTAGTTAAGCAAGCGTCTGCCTTTGGCTCAGGTCATGATCTCAGGGTCCTGGGATCAAGCCCCACATCGGGCTCCCTGCTCAGCGGGAAGCCTGCTTCTCCCTCTCCCACTCCCCCTGCTTGTGTTCCCTCTCTCGCTGTGTCTCTCTCTGTCAAATAAATAAATAAAATCTTAAAAAAAAAATCCATAAGCTTTTCTTTTAATTTATTTTAGGCAAGAAAAATGGAGACTTCTCTCAGATGACATGGCATATGGGAGAATGTGAAGACTCAATGACACATAATCACAGAAGGGAGGTGTATCTCATGGAATTCCAAGATGGAAGCATTCTGTAAAGAAATGATGGAATGTTGGAGGTATGTATCCTTTTAATTTTATATAGACAACCAATCTGTCTAAGATGGAGGCTATTCATTTGTCTGTGAATCTCTCCCATCACTTTTGTATAGTAGGCCTCCCATTCTGAAAGATGTTTCACATTTTAGCTAAAATGTCTTTGTCACCTTCCTTGACAGTTTATAAAGTAAATGTATACTATCTACATGTACGCATTTCCTGTTGCTGCAGTAACAAATTATCACAAATTTAGGAGTTTAAAACACAAATATATTAGGTTACAGTTCTAGAGGTCAGAAACGTTAGCATCAAGGTGCCAGAAAGGCTGCATTCCTTCTGGAGGCTCCAGTACAGAATCTGTTTCCTTGCCTCTTCAGCTTTTAGAGGCCACCCAGCAGCTTACAGACTTTTCCTCACACCACTCCAATCTCCCCTCACCACACTCCTTTTCTGACCTTGACCTCTTTGCCCCCTCTTATAAGGACTCCTATGACTACATTGGGTTCACCTAAATAATCCAGGATTATCTTCCTACTCCAAGATCTTTAACTTGGTCATATCTGCAAAGTCCCTTTATGATATTATAGATTCCAGGGACAAGGGCATGGGCATCCTTAGAGAGCCACTATTCTGTCTAGAACAATATAAATATGTGTTTGGACTAATCACAAATTAGTTTCTATACATTGTCATTTTCAATAGTCCACACACATTAACAAAGGTTCCCATTATTTCTAATCTAGAGTTGAAATAATTAGAAATTGTTGAATTTAGGAAATCAGAGACCTCCAGAAGTTTGAGGATTTTTCCTCCAAATATCCCTTTGATGTGTAACATATTAGTAAGGGAGGGGAAGATGGAAGGAGGTTTTACAAATCTAACTCAAGATTTTCTTTAACAGATTTTTAAGTCTAGAGCTCCTCAAATTTTTTTCTGTAGCAATCAGGATGTTTTAATAAATTTTTAGAAAGTTAAAAATGTAAAAAGATACAAATTATGTATTTCATCTATTTAGAAAAAAGATTATTCACACCTTCAGTGTCATTTTAGAAGAGAACTGCTTGCAGAGTATCCTGTGAAAGTTTCTTCAGCTTGTCATTTAGTAACGAAATCACAAAGATTATTTTTAGAAAAAAATAAAAATTTCCAAGCATGAGGGTTTGCATGAATTTAAGACTCCACACTATGATATATATTCTGTTCCCAAACCAAGCATAATATTATGTTTTTATATTAGCTGGTAATTAATCATGCTTTTTATTCATCAACTGGCAATAATTTTTAAAAACCAACCATTTATTAAGAGAGAAATGTCAACATTTGTCTCAATTTAGCATAAATATTAAAGATTTTATTAAGTGAACTTTATAATAAAATCTGTAATATCATACCAATCTAAAATAAAACCTTTGAACTTAAAACATTCCTCTCTCACACTCTGTGAATTGTCTAAGGAAGAACATAAGATTATGTTATTATGAAATAGTTCATGAGTCAAGAAATATTGGAAATGCTAACATATGAAATTAAGGGAGCTCAGAAGTGAGTCTTGACTTTAGCTGGGAGGAGTGGGGTTAAGAAAAGCTCCCTGGAGGAACTAAGCACTCAGCTAACTGTGAAAAGATAAACAGGATTTACTCAGTAAAGTATAAGTGGAAGGGAAGAAAGGGGGATATCATTTCAAGTGGAGGGGACAGCATGAGAGAAATCGATAGTGAGGTGGTATTTCTAGACTGTAAATAAAATTGATGTAGTGATTTTAAAAGACTGAGATGGGAGAGATCATCAGGGAAAGATCACGGAGGACATTAAATGCACATGAGGAACTTGACTTGATACCCTTGTGATAGGAGGCTGCAGAATCAGGAGGGGAATGAATGACTTCTGTGGTTCTGATGGATCTCTCTGGAAGTTTTGTGAGAGAGGGATCATAGAGAATGGATCCGAGGACATCATTCCTGGAGGTGGGAAGCTAATGAGCTGGGAGAGGCAGAGATAGAGCTCAGGAGACTCTAATAGATGATGTTGGCAAATGTCAATGATGAGTTAGAGGTGGAGTCCTGGTGAAGAAGAAGCAAGAGAAGGCTTTGAGTCTCTTCCCTGATTTCCAAGTAAGTGAGAAGCAAACTCATGATGAAGATAAATTAGATACTGTGGAATATTCAGATGCCAAATGGTGGCCAAAAACTTAAGAGTGGATGAGATTATCCAGAGAGAAGACTGAGGAGAGAAGAGGAGAGGCGTCAGATGATGGGGGAAGAGTTGGGGGAGAATCAGGTGAGGCTAGAGGCCAAGGAGGACAAAGAACCACAATGTTGTTAACATACATGGCAATCAGCAAGATGGCAGAGGAGTAGGAGGCCTAAATTTGGTCTGGTCCCAGGAATTCAGCTAGATAAGGATCAAACCATTCTGAACACCTACTAACTCAACAGGAGATCGAAGAAAAGAATAGCAGCAACTCTGAACAGAAAAGCAACCACTTTCTGGAAGGTAGGACATGCAGAGAAGTGAATCTGAGGCAATATTCGGGAAGATAGACGGCTGGGGAGGGGGCCTCTGTCAGCCGCTATCCGCAAGTGATAGAGCAAGAGAGCACAAAATCGGAACTTTTAGAAGTTGGCTCCGCTGAGGGACGTCGCTCCAGTGGCTAAGTGGGGGTGGAACACTCGCTGGGACAGCATGGTCTCAGGACCCTCAGGGTCACAGGAAGACAGGGAGTGCCTGAGTGCGGCAGAGCTCCCAGGTATCCGAGCGGGGAAGCTGGCTGCAGAGACGGAGCTGAGGAGCGGGCTCTCAGCTCGGGGT
>NC_138372.1:104795923-104813793 GCF_054177405.1 Leptonychotes weddellii | reverse complement strand
GTGAATTGTGTAAGAATGTTGAATCACAGACCTGTTACCTCTGAAACAAATAATACATTATATGTTAAAAAAAAAAAAAGAAGAAGAAGAAGAAGATAGCAGGAAGGGAAGAATGAAGGGGGTGGGAAATTGGAGGGGGAGATGAACCATGAGAGTCTATGGACTCTGAGAAACAAACTGAGGATTCTCAAGGGGAGGGGGGTGGGGGAATGGGTTAGCCTGGTGATGGGTATTAAGGAGGGCATGTACGGCATGGAGCACTGGGTGTTATACGCAAACAATGAATCATGGAACACTACATCAAAAACTAATGATGTAACATATGGTGATTAACATAACATAATAAAAGTAAATAAATAAACATACGTGGCAATTGGTTATACGGCAGGTACTCTTGGAAGACTTCACACATACTAACTCTTTAATTTTCATAACATACCTAATCAGACCTTACAGATGAGAAAACTGAGGAAGAGTATATAAGAAAATTCCTCAACACCACGCAGTGGCCAGCAGGGGAGCTGGGATTCCAGCTGAGGCAGCTGGGCACTTCAGGCTGTATTCTCAGGAGAAGGGAATGGCCAGCACTCAAAGACAGCAGAGAGATCCAGAGAAAGAGGCCTGAAACAGAGCTATTGGATTTTACAAGTAGGAGGAAATCACCACAGGGTAAATTTCAGGTACCAGCAGATTGGAGGGGGGAGGATGCTGCTATGGTAACACATGAGTGAGAGAAATGGCAGAGTCCTGAGTATTTATCTGATATAGTTTTAAACATAGGGTACATTTACATTTGCATCCCACAGATGTTTAAGTGCTTCATATGATACAATGTTAGACAAGCATGGCCCTTGGCCTTATAAAGCTTATGTTTTAGTAGCTGTAACATCACAACTTATACTTATATAATTTATTTATTTATTGCCTATTGCTCTGTAGGAAATCAATCATTGGATATGATGGACATGTCAAGGAAAATGCCATCTAATCTGAGATCTGAGGGGTTGAAAGGAGCTTGCTGGGTAAAGAGTTAGGGAAAAGAATTTCCAAAGTGAGTAAAGGAGAAGTCCTTAAGTTCATTCAAAATGATTTTAGCACTTTGAAGAAATAGTTTTAAAAGGAAGAAGAGGAAGAAGAAGAAGAAGAAGAAGAAGGAGGAGGAGGAGGAGGAGGAGGAGGAGGAGAGGAAGGAAAGGGAGAGGAATAAGAAAAAGGAGAAAGAGAAGGAGAGGAAGGAAAAGAAGAAGAAGAAGAGGAAGAGGAGGAAGAGGAGGAGGAGGAGGAACAACAACAGGATGAGAAGGAGGAGGAGGAGAAAGAGAAGAGGGGGAAAAGGAGGAGGAAGAGAAAGCCAGTGTTGCTGTTGCAGAGTAAATTAGCCAAAGGAAAAATGGCAGGAGGTTGGAGAGCCAGACAAGAAGCAGAAGATTCCAGAGACTCATTGCATGATGCAAATCTGTGGCTTATTCCAAATGCAACCTGAGAGTGACCTGATTGGTTTACATCTTCCTTTGGCTACTGTATGGAGACTGAATTGAAAGACAAGTGAGGATGACAAAATGAGGTGCCTGAGTCTTGAGATAATTCAGATCGAGGGTGACAATATAGATGGGAGGGATAAATGTATTTGACCAAACAAAAGTTAACAAAATAAACTGGCAAAATGCTATAGTAGGAATAAAAGCAAGGGTGTAAATTATTTTACTAAATGTGTGTGGCTGGATTCTTCTTGTAAAATTAAAGAATTTCCTCTTTGGTTCAGAAGCAAAACACAGCTCTGTGTTGTTCACAAGACACATGTAATGTAAGTAACAAAGAGGAATTGACAATTCCTGGTCAGAGTTACCAGGAAAATTCAGGTCATAAGAAATCAGAAATTGCGACAGTAATATCAGAGAAGTGGAATTTGAGGCCAAAGCAGTTAATGTGTCAAAAGTTACAAATGGACAGAAGTTATCATCCACAAAGAAAACAGGGTTGTCATAATCTTTTATGCACAGATGGGGTTCAAGACATGCTACCTTGGCATATTGAATATCTTAGGGAGTTTGTGAAAATGACAAAAGCAGGAAGGTCACTCTGACCTCTCCCAACCACCTTCCTCCCTGAAGGCAGGAGATCCATCTCCCATGTGAATGTACTCTCCTTGTACAGGGAGGAAGGGATTCATCCATGTCTCGACTTTAGGGCCAAAAGGCTGGAAAAGCAAACATTGTCACTTCTTCATCATTTACTTCCCTAGGCCAAACCTCTTTGTCTTGTCAATTCTTCATAAATTAATTATTTCTTTGTCTAGAAGGAGGTATAAAATTTTCTTCCTCTTGTCCCTGCCTCGGGTCTTCATGCTCTTGTGAGGGCTCCCAGGGTCATGTAAATATTTAATAAAATGCGTATGCTTTTCTCCCGTTAATCTGTTGGTTTAATTTTTAGACTCAGCCAGGGACCCCAAGAGAGTCAGGGAAAACATTTTCCTTGCTTATAGATGGTACCAAATAATGCAGCAATATTCACTTTGGAGATACAAGAGGACCAGATAAAAGAACGATGGTAATGGGATATGTTTGGTGTGTATTCTCAGAATTTGACAGATTTTACAGGTGAAAGTATAGACGAAGACATGAAATTAGAATCAACAGGTCTACTTTAGAGCTTTGAACTCTGAGTCTCCACATAGTTCCAAAGAACATAGAGAGATAAACCCGTGCCCATGGGGTAACAAGGACACATGGACTATTTTACATGCCAGTTTGCCTGTAGGTGGGGAAATGAATATCCCAGACCAGAGGAGCCAGCTCCAGAGGCCCTGGGAGAGCAGGAAGTGGGGTTGGAGAGTACACAGAGCAGGCGAGAGGGCCCGGGGAGAAGTGGTAACAGACCAGATAGAAATTGCCCACACAAGAGGTAGGTCCCAGCCTGAGGGGGAATACTGACAAGTGAGACCCCAAGGTGGAGAACTGTCTCCTGGGCAGAGAAAGGAAGAGCCTTGGCAGTGTGCAGACCAGATGGCCAGTCCTGAGAAGGAATCTCCCATGAGTGAAATGCTTCGCAAGCTCACCTACGCAGGGAAAGAAGGAAGCAACCAATGCCAAGGAAGAATCCTACTTAAGTCAAAGCATAACATGGAAATAAGGAACAACAACAACGAAACCTGTTTGTCCAAAAGGCCACATTGTCAAGAATCTAAAAATGTTTGGGTTACAATAGAAGAGGGTATTGTTAAGTTATTTTCCTTTTTAATTAATGTATAATTGAAATTAAAGTATAATTACCATATGGGGTTATGTAAGTTTCAAGAGTACAGTATAATGATTCAACAACTCTATACATTTGTCAGAGCCCATCACGGTAAGTGTACCCTTAACCCCTTTCACCCATCTCGCCATCTCCCGCACACCTCCCCTCTGGCAACCACCAGTGTGTTTTCTGTGTTTAAGAGTCTGGTTTTTTGTTCGTAAGAAGGCACTTTTTATTTATTTGTTTGTTTATTTATTTATTTATTTATTTATTTAAAGATGTTATGTATTTATTTGAGAGAGATCGAGAGAGAGTATGAGGGGGGGAGGGGCAGAGGGAGAGGGAGGCAGGCAGGCTCCCCACTGAGCAGGGAGCCCTACAGGACCCCAGGGGCTCCATCCCAGGACCCTGGGATCATGACCTGAGTCAAAGGCAGCTGCTTAACCAACTGAGCCACCCAGGTGCCCCCAAGAAGGCACTTTTTAACTAAGAAACCCCACAAGCCACTCATATTCACTCCCCCTGAAGGAAATGAACTGTTATTCATGGTTTGGCAGAAACCTAAAACCTTTACAAAGAACCAAAAATCAAATACAAAGCGGAGGAAAGCTGTGAACCAGCACTCCAGCACGAGTTACAGATCATCAAAAGCAGTATTAGATATGAAACAGCACCCTGACTCAAAACTCAAACACTCAGCACAAAAAAACAAACAGCAACAACAACCAAAGAAAGATGGGAAGTAAGGCTTGACTAATTTCAAGAAAAAAATTGAGGACGAGGCAATGTCATATTAGAAATGAACACCAATTACAAATATCCAATGGAGACTAGAATCAACTGAAAATATAATAAGGGACATTGAAAAGAGGCATGAAAATAGAACTATGAAAAACAACAGAAATAAAGAAACAGGTCAAGAATATTGAAGGCAAAAGGAAAGATATAGACACAGAAGAAAGAGAATCTACCATAGAGTCCCTGAAGAAGAAAAACCAGGCCCATGGTGGACTTGGGAAAATAGATCTTTAATGATACATTCTGAGAAATCCATCCTCAAACGCAATGATCATACTTGCAAGAGAAAGAAAATGATCATCTAGATCTTTGGGTAAAAAGATCACTTTTTGGTAAGTTCAAAAAAAATTCAAAAAGAATAAATACACTTTGAAGAGTTTCAGAATCTCCCCCACCCCAAATCAAAAATGGGGACAACCGTGTCCAAGAACTAAATATAGTGCCCAATCAGAAACTGAACCAGTCCTGGGTGCTTGCGTGGCTCAGTCTGTTAAGCGTTAGAGTCTTGGTTTTGCTCAGGGCATGATCTCGCAGTCCTGAGATCCAGCCCAGTCTCCGGCTCCCTGCTCAGCACGGAATCTGCTTCAGATTCTCTCTCCCTCCCCCTATACATCTCCCCCAGCTCATGCTCTCTCTCTCTCTTCAATAAATAGATAGATAGATAGATAAATAAATAAATAAATAAATAAATAAATAAATAAATAAATAAAATCTAATAAAAAAGAAAAGAGAAAAACTGAACCAGTCCTGAAACCTGAAAAGCAAATCCATGTTGGTATTGATTTTATGTTGGCTAGAAGTGATCTTTTAGTTTTTAGATCCTCGTTGGAATCCTGCCTTAGGCAAGTTAGGTAATCTCTCTGAGCCTCAGTCTTCATGTCTTTAAAATGGGATGGTGATACCTCAAAAAGATAGGTGTGAAAATTAAGTTCATTTATACACTGGAAACGTCGGGCACATCACACATGTTCACAGAAGCGAAATTTTAAGGCACTTAATAAATTCCTAAAGGGAGCTAGTTTCTGGGAATTCACATTTAAAGTATAATCCTCTTAAAACTGTGGTCATGGCATGGTTTCCCTTAAAAGCACTTGATGTAGCTCTTAATATTAACAACACAACAAAATTCAAGCTCATATCGTGAATTATTTTCAGAGTTGATTTTGTTGATGATCATAAAGATTTCTATGGTAAGAAATCCTGCCATGAAAATATGGCTTATTTTCTATTTATAATATTTTTATCACTAAGCCATTTCCCTGCATTTATTAATCTTTACTTACTTTAAACTTGTTGCAAGTTTAAAATGTGATTTCTGTGGACCACGTTTTTTCCTCTAAAGAACTTTAATGGGTTCCCAAAATATCACAATACCTAATATGAGTTTGACATCCCACAAATCAAATGTTCAGAAAAGATTGAATTTTCTGGACTAGCTTTATAATACCACTTGAAATTTATATTTGTCAAGAATGTTATTTTTGATGCTGTGGCCTCACATGTAGATTTTCAACTGCTTTCTCCCAAAATCGGGTCATGCCTTTTATCTCAGAAAAGATTGAAAATAAGTTTCCTTTCATTAACTTACTTTGTTTCCACAGAAGCATTTTTATATGTGTCTTTCATACATAATTTATAGTGTAGGGATTTTCTTTCTAAGAGGCTTTTCAAAGCACCTAGAAAATTATCTCAACCTTTCTGACATTTATAACTTCTGCATATAGGAAAAGGGATATGAATTCAGGCATTTCTCTTTTGGCAAGTAAACATAGTATGACTATTTGTTTTGAAAAGTTAAGCTAAACAAGGCCCAGGAGAGCTAGAAGTAGAATTTCATTTCTTCCACCAACCATCTGCTGTATTTATTTCCAGAAAAAAAAACAAAACAAAAAACAAAACAAAACAAAACAAAACAAAAAAGAGGAGAGGCAGCATACCTTGGCTATTAAATAAAATACAGCGAGTCACGGAGTGGAACATCACTATGAAAATATGAGACTCCCCACACCCACCTCCATCCACTCTTCTCATGAGTCTGGTGAGAGGTAAAGCCTTGGAGCACTTTTGTTTTTTCAGACTATGTTCCTGGAAAGGGGACTGACTGAGAAGATTAGTGGGTAGGAGGTTTATGGTGAGTACTCTTGGGATAAATACACGGGGAAGGAAAGGAAGTGGGATCAAGCAGAGGGAAGAGTCCAGCTGTGACGTACTCACTTGTGCAAACCCTCGGGGCATCCTGAAAACAGATGACTCGACAGCGCCCCGCCTTTATGCCCCCTGGTCACCTGTGACCTTGGTGAGGAAGCGCTGGGCAGGTGAGCTAATTCCTGAAGGTGTTGGGAGCTGAGGATGGACTCTCAGCAGCTGGTGCAAGAAGTCTTCTGTTCCTGGAGGGGGATCTGAGCAGTGCAACACAGAATCCTCCAAAATCCTGGAAAGAAGAGAATTTTAGATTGACAAATACAGACTCAGGAGAGATCATTTAAAAAGTTTTAATTCAATTCAACACGATCGTAATCACTGTGTTCGGTCCATTATACTGGGGACTCAGGTTATTCCATCATGATTGAATCTTGTTCCTGTCCTTAGGTTACCAAAAACTTGTGGAGGATTGAGACAGAAATCAATGATTACTCTGCAAAGCGGATTATGTTAAGTGGCATAAAAGAGGTAAAGAGATCTTAGAAAGTTCTAGAGAGGAAGCAGCTATATGAAGAAGGATTGGTCAGGGCAGGCTTGGGGATGCAGGAGGCATTTGAGACTGTTCTTAAAGAGTTAAATGCATTGGAGCAAAGGATAAAAGACTTCCAGGCAGAGGGGATAAAGTTGTGTTTCCAGTGGGCCCTTAGTAACCTGTTCAATGATGACCTAAGAAATCTTTTACAAGGTGGATAATGCATGCTTCTATTGTAGAATCCATGTCATAGCCATCCAAGTGGAGTGGAACTGTTCTGCTCTTAGAAATCTATCACTAGCAACATAAAAACAGCATCTGCCCCCCACACCACAAATCTCATATGAGGGTTCATCTCTTCTTCAGCTTTCGCGACGGATAAAACACAATCCTAAGCATTCAAAACAGCAGAAGCCTCTGTGGAATTTAGATTCACTAGAATATGAGTAAATAACATATAGTGGGTATGGAAACCTATCCCCACATGGTAGGCACCTGGAGCTTATGCATTAGAAGCACAAGAAGAAAAGGATCTCTTTTCCTGCTGTGGACCTATGTTTCTCCCATTCCTCGGTGAGCCTCAGGCAATAGTCAGAGGGTAGAAACCTCTCGTAACTTCCAGTAACCTCCTAGGACGCAATGTCCCCAGAAGGAAATTCACAGTCACAGCAGCTCTCCATCCGCCCACAGCTGCCTCTATGGTACAAGCGAACCCTGCTTATGATCACACACGCCTGCAGGACAACTGCTCGCAGGGAGGAGACCTCACCACGTGGGCACTTACACCCCCTGGCACTCTTTTGTCGTGTTTACTGTGCCACTTTCCAATGATTCTTTTTGTACGTTGTCATCTCCCTGGTCAGACTGTAAGTTCCTTTCTGGTACAAATCCTTCTTTGAATCTGCCACAGTGGTCCCACAGTGACATGCCTTTGCAGGTTGGAAAAACTACCTGATGATTTTGATCAACTGGGCACGTACTGCAAATAGAACCTTACCGGACATTGCCATAGATGGGCACATACGATGCCAAATTTAAGGCACCAGGATGCAATTCAGATTAAGATTTGTGGGGCGCCTGGGTGGCTCAGCTGGTCATGTCTGCCTTCGGCTCAGGTCATGATCCCAGGGTTCTGGGATCGAGCCCCGCATCGGGCTCCCCGCTCAGTGGAGAGCCTGCTTTTCCCTCTCCCTCTGCTGTTCCCCCTGCTGGTGCTCTCTCTCTCTCTCTCCAGAGGGTGGTGGTGGGGGGGGAAGATTAAGATTCCTGTTGCTCCACCCTACACACTTGGTGGTCACTACCATTTTTTAGATATCCCACTCTTCCCAGAGCTTCAGCCCACCCTGAAAATGATTTGGAAAGATGGTGCCTGGCACATAAGAGCATTTCTGTAGGGGTAAACAGGTGCTCTCCAGAGAACTTTCCTTAAGGTGTGCTTTTAGTTACAATTTAACTTCTCTTAGTCTCCCCATAAAACCTTTAATAAAATGTAAAGTATTTACTAGTTAACTGTGGGGTTTGATTTCCTTTGGAGGTGGGGAGTGAGGAAGAGCTAAGTTCTTTAATGGGGGCATAGGAGAGAATGTCATGGGCGGGGGGACTAGTCACATTTGAGTCGTGTTTTCCAGAGTATGGAGGTGGTTCAGACCCATACCTGGTGTTGTATCTTGAAGTTGTCTCCCTCCACGGTCTTTAGTCTGATTCCCTGAGAAACCAGGAGGGGGCATGGTGATCTACCCGGAGGACAACCAGATTTCAATGTACAGAGTCTATGTATCAGCCTCACACTTGGCCTCTTTTTGGTTTTATTATCTCTATTTTTATACTTGCAATTTCCTCATCAGCTTATTTATCAGCTACCTTAGAATTGTTTCTAATGGAGTTAAGACAGAAAAGAGAAGAAAGGGAGGAAGGAGGAGAAAAAAGTAAATGAAGGCTCACAACACAGTGAACTAGGGTAAGGCTAACTTGTTTTTCCATGGATTTAACCAGTGACCCTAGATTTTTACATCCTCCTCTTTCGAAATAAACACCACTTCCAACAGCATCAAAGGTTTAAACTGTGGAGAAATAGCAGAACTTTGCCATTACTATAGCTGTTGCCGTAAGTTTTTGTCATAATGGAAATAAGAAACAAATCTACTGGTTCAAAGCTGTTTGTGTACATTGGAGAAAGAAGGAAGGAAGGATGAAAGAGAAGATGGAAAGAGAGGAGAAAAGATGTGAGAGAGGAGAAAAAGGAATATAGAAAGAACAAAGAAGATGGTATCAGTGAGCCCGGGATTCCCCTGATTTAATTTCCAAGAAATCCTCTTGCACATTAAAGATTTAATCAACTATTCATTAGGAGGGAATTCGAAGTGTGTATGTGTGCATTTACATGCTTCAAACTCAGAAACCCTCTTCATTCCATCTGTCCAAAAATGTGGACATTTACCTTCATTGAGATTTACTGCCTTAGTAGAATTTGCTGGAAGAAAGCCTGTTGATTCCCACAGGAGTGTTGGAACTTAACAAACGTTGACAACCTTGGGTGTCCATGAAGTCAAAATCATTCAATAATAACTGAAAGTCGATCTAATTCATTTTTCTGTGTGGAGATCTTATACAGTACAGGTTGAAACTGTGTTCCCCGAAAAACATTTTGCATTTGTTTCCAATAGGTATCCCTATCGGAATATGACCAGTCTAAAAGAATTTGAGTTCTCAGTTTGGGCATCCTTGGGCCATAAAGATGAAGTGAAATCCCAGTCAAAATGAAAACAAGCCCGTAGATACAAATTCTCTTCCAAGTTTCCTCTATCTTTACTTTAGCCCTGAGCAAAGACTGTAAATAATTCTTTTCTTCTCCCTGCACCTCAGGCTGGATCTAGGTCCTATTTCACCCTTTCATAGAGTATGTAGTCCTTCCAGGAGCAGGTAGAACCCACCTCTTTGTGGCCAAGGTCTGGCACTTAGTCCTTGTGTGACCAATAAACCTAAACCCCCTTCCAGTCACCGGGACTGGAAAATCTTGAGGAGTCAGTTCCCTTTATTGCTCTGTTTTTCACTTTCCTTTTCCTTCTGGCTTGTGAAGATTCCCCTTACTTTTCTTAGTGATGAGCTAGGATTTTAAAGACTTTTTTTTTAATCCAGCAGCATTTCTAAGTGCTGAAGAAGCAGGAAGCAGTAGAAGGATTGTTCAATAATCAAGTCCACCATATTTCTCAAAATCCTTCAGTGGCACTGTTAAATTTTTTTTTTTTCTGTACCAAGGGACCAGTAAGATGCAACTAGAATTGGCATTGCCTCCATTTATGTAATAACTTTGGAGGAGCTTTGCTTCTGAATCAGGAATAAACTACTCCAGAGACTGTGACTCTCTTACCTCCTAAGGAAAACTATTTCTACGCATTGACCTGCTGGATTAATAAGGTGTGTTGACTTCTCCTCAATACTTCTAGATAATACTGTCATATAAACTTCTGTGATCATCTCACCAAGCCACTATGAATTAAACTTACCTTATCTTTTGCATGTATTTTTTAAATGCATTAACAAATTAAAAAATTGCTTGATTTTTTAACCATCCACTTATTATTTAGCTAAATTCATGTTTAATATAATAAAAGTATATCATGTTAAAAATGTGGGGATCATGAGATGAACTATGAGAGGAAGGTGCTTCCGTTTGGTGGCAGGGGGAATGAGGCTCTGAAATTTTTCCAGGACTCCGACAATTTGGGTGGGTCAATCTTTAAGCCCTTTGGGTTGGTCAGCAACTTATTTTATTCTCTGTGCTTCCATTGTACGGTATCTTGAGCTCAGATTTTAAGTTGTTCTAGGGCAAAAAAAAAAAACCCCAAATAACTGTTTACCATTTGTGGGAACTTTGACAGAAACAATGGTTTTATTTATCTGTTGCTCCTTTGTTTGTTTCCTTATTGATGAAACAATGGTGTGTTTCAACTTCCGAAGAGCCTCCTGGGATGAAAATGGTCAGGTTAGTAACCAGTTTCAAGAGCCATAGAATGTGTTGCTTTATTTTCAAAATAAAAAAATAATTCAAGTTTTTTGAGCTGCACAGATAAAAGTGACATTTCTTGAAATCTGAAGCAAATTTCCATTAGTTTTTTTTTTCTGTTCATTTCTATTTGACCAAGGGTGAAAGCCAAACTTAATAAAAAGCCATTCCCTTTCACTTGAAAATTCAAATATTTGAAATAGCACTTAAAATACAATGACATCAGGAGCGATTTTAGGACACTTTAAAGACCAACTTTCCAGATGGTTAAGAGAATTGTCTACTCGCGTCTTGCCTGACAAAATGGTAATAACCCTCAGCATTCTCAAGCTCAACCAGGAACAGGCTTAGTACTTATGAGATCCTTCACCATTTACCTATATTTTCTGATTTTTTTTAAATCAAAAAGTAATGTTCTTTCTCCAACCTTCAACCATCATCCTCTGCCTTTAGATTTAAACAATTTAAATTTGTTACACTGAGATATGCATCCCAACCTACCTCTAGTGGTATTCTAGCATAAATGGATACTTGGTACTAGATCATAAAATGATGTCATTAAAATGTATCATATTGATTTTTTTTGTCAGCAAGTTTTATCAGGTTGTACATGAATGAAACCATCTTCTGAATTATTTTTAATGAAGTGAGCACACAGCTTAAACTTTTTGATGATCTCATAGACTCACTCGATATATGGAAATCAATATGATTTACCCCATTCATGATCTTAGAGTTATCTGGCCAAAACCTTTTTCTGAGGAAGTCTGCACATTGTAGCATGACCTCAGACACAATAAAAACATTTAATACTAGACTCCTCTTCATTAAGTGGTTATGTGCTATGCAGTATCTTAAATCCTTATAATAGTCCTTCAAGATAGTTATTATTATCTCTAATTTACAGGTGAAACCAAAGTCAGAGTTTAAGTGATTGGCCCAAGATCACACAGTGATTATATGTCAGAGTTATGACTCAGTCCAGGGCTGTTCGATACCAGGGATCTTTGCCTGATGATCCAGCTTGAACTTGGCACTGGAGTGAACCAAGGCAATAGCTAAATGACATTCACACTTGGTTTATGATTAGGGAATCTCAATGGCATCCTTTTAAAAAAAAAAGATTTTGTTTATTTGTCAGAGAGAGAGAGAGAGAGCGTGCACACACAAGCAGGGGGAGCGGCAGGCAGAGGGAGAAGCAGGCTCCCCGCTGAGCAAGGAGCCTGATGCAGGACTTGATCCCAGGACCCCAGGATCATGACCTGAGCCAAAAGCAGATGCTCAACTGACTGAGCCACCCAAGTGTCCTTCTCGATGGCATCCTTATGAAGGCATCCACACTAGTATGATCTTGATTGTTTAAAATCAGATTTTCCTTTTACATAGATACTGAGGAAGGAGTAAGGGAAGAGGCAGGAATTCTGGGCTTTGGTGCTATGCTCAGGGAATCTCGGCAGTGGTCCTCACAGTGGGGTCAATGTGGCTTACCCTCGCTCTCCCTCTTGCCAGCTGGAGGGTCAGTCCAGTTCAACAAATATTTAATGAGCAGGCGCTTCCTAAATAAACTACACCTGTGTTAGATCTGGAAACACAGAAACAAGTAAGGCTCACTCCCTGACCTTGAGGACTGACAATTTTATCTTTTCTACATCCATTGCTTTTCCTACTCTTCCGACCTCAACCAAACCCAACTGGGAGATACATTAGCTACACACCATCCTGCTGCAATTTGAGAATTGTAGGCTGCATGTTCCGGGCCTGCCCTGTCATGAATGGGTTATTGGTTTGATTCACAGTCCCTAGGTGAAATGGTCTTAGGGCACATACTCCTACTTGAGGGCATAAATACCTTCCACCTTTACTTCACTGACCAGGATATACTTCTCTTCTGAGAGTGAGAACTGCCCTTTGGTGCCTAAAGCAGAGGGCTTGCTGTTTGTTCTTAACAGTCTCAGTTGTCTATGTTGTTTTACTTCCTACCATAATTTCTTTCATAGTTTGATGGGTATCCATTTTCATAAACTGCATATTTGTTATTATTAATGTTAGTTTGAGGTCATTTTTTTCAATGTCCCTATTTCAGGTTCTAAAGAAGCATCTTCTAACACCTTTCTCACTTTTCCTTCCCTTATACTTTTGTTCAATGTCTCTACACTAAAAGCAAACATAATTTCTATGTCTTATCTCTTCTTAACATTTTTGGTTTGGAGATGAAGCTGCACAAAAAAATGGGAATCAGAATGAGAAACTGTGTCTTGTATTCCAAGAAAAGTGAAAATTTAAAGCTATTAAAACCAACTGATGCTTAAAACTAAAAACTAATGACCTTTTTATAGAGAAACTCTGAGCAGATCCATTTAATGGATCTTTTTTTTTAAAAAGATTTTATTTATTTATTTAAGAGAGAGCGAAAGTGAGAGAGAGCACAGAGGGAGAGGGAGAAGCAGACTCACCACTGAAAGGAGAGCCTGATGTGGGGCTCGATCCCAGGACCCTGAGATCATGACCTGAGCTGAAGGCAGACGCTTAACTGACTGAGCCACCGAGGTGCCCCTAATAGATCTTCCTAATACCTACACTCTATGAGCAACACTTGAATCCTGGACACAACCTGGACTTGACATGTGTTACTTGAGGCAGTCTTCTCTTGTCCCTGCTGGAATCATCAGATTGGCGGGAAACAGGCTAAGAGGTTAGCTAACTTGTCCATCATCACACAGTTTGTAAATGATACTGTAAAAAACTAGAACATGAACCCAGGGCTCTGATGTCAGAGTATCCTTTGTGGTGCCATGATGCATCCACTTTTCCAATAGCTGACATGGATACTTGTAGCTACTGCCCATTCTTGGAAGAATCTGGAACCCAAGAAAAGGGATCATGTGCCTATATTCTGTCAGTGCTCTTCAAAATGGTTTATTATGTGCTTTCTAAAAGAAACTTGGGAAATACACAACCATTGCATATTTTTAGGTTAACACTTAAAATTCATCATAAATTAAGCAATTATGAGGTGTAATTTCTTCAGTTTTATAAATATTGATGATTTTAAATGAAATTTTCACATCACCACTTAAACGCATTTATTGGATTTAATTACCATAGTAATTTGATACCAGCCATCATTCATTTAAAACATACCTGAATAAGTTTTTCAACAGATGAAAATTTTACATTGTTTTATCTTTGAAGTTCTACTATCATTCTCCATATTAATGGAGACAGAACCTGTCTCCTCATATAATGTATTTCTGTGCAGGAAATTCTTCTAAGGGTCACCCTGTCATTCTTTTCTGTTAAAAATACACATACATAAATTAATTTTCTTATTTTCTGTGACAACAGCCATGACAAATTAGATTTGTTCTAAAGTGACTTATCATTACCATTATTATTGATAGTGGTAGTAGCAGTAAATCCTGGTAGTAGTTGGGGCTTTTAAAAATTAGTTCACATATTTGTAGATGTTAATTATTTACTGGTACAGCAAAGCAGGCTTCAGCATCAATTCTAGTATCTCAAAAAAATTATTCATTGATACCAAAATACCTTGTTCATGTATATAAGTAAATGGAGAAATACAGGGAATTTTATTATAGGAATCTTACCCAGTTTTTGAACTCCTTCTGGATTCTGTGCCAAAACAATCCTACTGTGATCAACAACAATTTTAATACTTCTATCAGTTAGTGAGGCAATTAAATCCTCCTGGTGACTCAGCTAGTTTCTCCTTTTATTTATTGAAAGCAAATATATGGAAAACACTTCACACAAAGAGGATCTGTCCCCAGTCATTAGCAACCTACTTCCTCAGCCTCCAAGACCTATACCCAAGAGGCTCCACCAGTGCTGTCAAATTGCCCTTATTCATACCTACCTCTTTGACTTATAGACCCCTGTTTAAACTGATTTTTTTCAGAAATAGTTAGAAAATAAAGATACTAATCCCAACACACATTTTTAATATACAAGATATGTTTATTTGCTTTAAAGATATTTCTAATGAAACCGTGGTTCTCCAAATTTATTCCGTTAAAAAAACCACACCATCCAACCAAAAATTCGATTTATCAGATAAATTATATTTACTTTGTTTCCGAAAACCTGACTCATCTCAATTTGAATAAATGTGTTAAAATGCATTCTTGCGACAACTAAATGACTTCCAAAGTTAAACCGATGGTAAGTGGATAGAAAGGTAGCTGAAGCAGAGCTTTGTTCCTCAGCACTGCCCCTCAGTACTAGCCCTCAGTACTGACCTTCAGTGATTTTCAATACTGCCCTTCAGTGTTGCTTCCTGACATTCTATTTGCTTGGTTTTCATGGCTTCTCCCTTGGAGCAATGCAGTCTCTACAGAAGAGATGATGTTAAGCAAGAGCGTTGTCACTCTCATCCCTCATTCTGTAATCCACAGTAACTGAAATTGGAACATTCCAAGAAGGATTCAGATAGCTCATTTTTAAAGTCAAGCTTTCCTTTTATCCGAAATATGTATAAGTTAAGAAAAGACATTGTTAGAATTATGGCACTTGGTTAAAGGTTTGATGGTGCTAATGTTTTGGACCATCCTTCATAGTACAGAGGATTTTGTACTTCAGGGACAATGAACCATCTGGAATTCAGAGTGATGGTACGTCTTTCTTTTGTAAATGGGCAAGTGAGAACTGTACAAGAGAAAGTGGAGAAAAGAATGGCCTCCTAACTTGACTGCAGGCAGGTGCATTTTAGGAAGCAGTGCCTAAGAAAGATGAAGATACAGACATTCATTCCTTGCCCACAAAACCTTGAAAAGTATTTGTGTACCCACAAGGGTAAATGTGCCCCAGTTTGAAGATTGTTGCCTTAGGGTATAAAGTGAAGACATTTCTGAATATAATTTATCAGAGGAGGCCATTAGTAGAATTTAAGAACTTTTGAAGCTGATGATAAGCATTGCAATTTCAGGAAATCCAGAAATGGCTCACATAAGTTCGTGAAAGGTCTTCCATAACAGGCCCAGATGTATCAGTATCTGTGCATACTAAGGAAAAGAGATGCAAAACTCACAGGCTATGGTGCTCTGAGAGAAATCCTTCCTTAAATGTGCTTTATTTTCATTTAAACATGATGAAAGCAAATAACAGAAGTTTGTTCATATCAACCGCATACCTATGAAACTTTCCTTTTGAGGATGCTGTAGTGAGGGAAACATGGCTACTGATCTTTAAATGATTCCATTTATCTCAACTCCTTTGTGCAAATTGACTTATCAAATTTCTCTTTGATAATGCAGGTGCCCTGGAAATCCTTGTCAGCATAAGGTGATGAGAAAAAAAAAGTTGAGTTGTGAAACTGTCTCCAATTCTCTAACTTCTCCTATCTAACCTATTAGTTTGGAATTAAAAATATGCTTTGCAGAGATTTATAAAAGTGAAGTCACCTTTGCATGGTATACTAGCCTTTTCTGTCTTCCATATGATAAAGAACACTTGAAAAATTCATTTTTCCAATTGACACATGTATACCAATGGATGCCAAACTGCTTACTTCACTAAATTAACATTAAAAATACTTGCTGAAAGTTACACATCAAAAAATAATACTGCTCACTAGAGTGAAATTGCATTAAAGTTAAGCACAAAAGCTTCAGATAGAATGCAGAAAATACGATCTATTTCAAGGGCAGGGTATTTTGATAGCTCGAATCATTCAACAACCATATACTGTGCGCTTACTCCAAGACTTTTTTTTTATATGTGACACGTGTTTTAGAAGCCAGAAGAACTTAGGGTATAATAATCTTCCACGAAAGACAAGATCCCTCCTAAAATGCCTGAGAGATAGACAATCTTCACATAGATACTGGGGGTGGAGTGTGCCCTGCCTCACCAGGAAGTCTGTTCCTTGTGGCATCTCTGAATGATTGATAACCTGTAATTTTCCCCCACAATAAGGTGTCTCAAATTGCTACTCTTTCCTCCATGTGATCCTGCCAATGCAAAATGTGGTAAGGTAACTAGTACTTTAAAAACAGGTAACTAGTATTTAAAAAAATAAAATAAAGTCATCTGCTTCCTCTATCTTATCATCTATTTATTTCTCAACCCATGCAGTTTGGTTTTGGTCCTCACAATTTGCCTGAAACTGTAAGAAGTCCACAGTGATCTCTGGATAACCGCGTATTTGCAGTCATATGTCTGACAACTCTGTATGAATACCCTTCCTTAAAAGTAAACCTTCCTTTAGCTGGCCCCTTCCCCATCTCTTCTCTCCTTTCCACAGCCATGCTTCAGAAACTTTCTTCTCATCCATACAAATTACCTCAAAAACTTACTTGTTTAAAACAACGATGAGTGTGAATTTTCTTTCCATGTTGGTGGGTCAGGAATTTGGGAGCAGCTTAGTTGGGTGGTTCTGACTCAGGCTGCCTCCTCGGTTTGCTGTCAAGTTGTCAGCACCACCGCAGTCATCTGATGGCTTGACCACAGTTGGAAGATTCAATTTCAAGATGGCTCATCCACATTTCTGGAATGTTGGTGGTGGTTGTGTGTGGGAGGTCTCGGTTCCTCACCTCCTGGGCATCTCCGATGACTGCTTGAGTGTCCTTGTGCCGTGGCAGCTGACCTCCCCCAGAGCAAGTGATTCAAGAGAATGATGTCTTTTATAAGTTCAAGACCCTTTTTAATAAGCCCCTCCATGTTTTTATATCCTATTGTTCATCCATGACCCCAGGTAATTTATAATTCCAAAGATAAGATGATTTTAATTTGAAACAAAGGAACCATCTCCATGTAGTATTTATTAACACATCCAGCTTAAGATTACTAAAGTAAAAATTCCATGTATACAGTGAAACTTTCTTAAATTTCTTTTGGTCAAATAAAGCTCTCCTACCCTATCGTCTCCCCACCCTTCCCAGTAATATTGCTAAATTTGTTCTAGTCTTTCTGTTCTGTGCACTTGGTTTTTTGAAACTATTTTCAAGTCTTACAAAGAACCTGTTCAAATTCAGATTATTGGGTTGAGCTTAACCTTGCAATTTGTCAAAAATCATATTGAACAGATTTTGCCTGAAGTGATAGAAATGTGCCACTCAGCATGGACTTTATGGTTAAGTAGAACAGATACCTGCCTACATGGTATAATTTCAGAGAAGTCCAATCTAAAAAAAAAAAAAAAAA
>NC_138372.1:104770934-104795423 GCF_054177405.1 Leptonychotes weddellii | reverse complement strand
CATTCTTCAATGGCATAGTTGGATTTCCAAGTCACTGCAGTGACTGGAGGGTATTTATGAAGAAGGTGGAATTTGAGCTAAATTTTAAACAATGGGAAGTGTTTTGATAAGACAAGGGAATTCTGAGTACGGGGAATGACATGACAAGACCAAAGTGACAGAAATGGATAATGTGTGTAGACAGAGAGCAAATCACTGTTTGTTAGATTGGAAGGGAAGTCCCTTCAAGAATAAGGTTGATGTTGGAAGTCTATTTGAGAAAGAACTTCAGTGGTAGAATAAGGCTTTTGGATTAGATTACTGTAAAGTATTATGTGCTTTTGAGTAGTAAAAGTCTCAGAGAGCTTAATCTGGAGCTCCAGGATGACTGAAGGAGAACATGTACATGGGAGACCATCGCACTGAGCCCAGGGCTGAGACTAGAAGACAGGGACCAGGGCCATGGCCATGGGGAAGGAAACTAAGAGCTTACCACAAATAAATACACTCTCATTTTCTGTTGTGAAGTTCAGGTCATTAACTACAACCTGAACCTCAAGGTTAACTACATGGGGTTAACTACATGGATGTGTGCAAGGAGATGGAGACTAGAGCTGGGGCCAGTGTTACGCATGAGTGCCAGCCTCCTAGCCTCTCTTCTGCTGCTTAACAATATCAAGGTTTCTCTTGCCCGTGACTCTCCTAGATTCTCTCTACATGGCATGCTCCACCATTGCATCTGCACATGGATGGTTCATTTTAATCAGTAGGGCTTAGCTCAAATGTCACCTCCCCAAGGAAGCACAGCCCCTTGGAATCATGGATTTCCTTTGTCCTACATTTCACATCCCTCCCTCACCTCGTATTCATCTAGGACTAATCTCCATGGTGATGCTTTCATGTTATGCTATATATTTGCTTATTTCTCTGACTAATAGAACATAAGATCTAAAAAGAATTAGGGGTCTTTATTGTCTGTCCAGGACTTCATTTCCAGTGCCTATATCAGAGACTGGCACATAATAAATGTTCAATGAATCTTGACTGAATAAATGAACGAAAGGTTTTATAACCTATTTCTCCATTACTGTTCTCTTATGCCTTTCTTGTCATTGTATCTCTGTTGCCAGTTCAGTGTTAAAGACTAAGTAAGGAATACGTAAGTGGAAGAACATATGTTAGAAATGATTGTTCACTAACTTTCCTTCCCCCATACTAATGGGTAGAGAAATTGCCCAGTGGTTAAAATCTTGTCTCAGATTCCACAAAGAAATTAAACTTACTGCCCTCAATAATACTTGTCACAAATTCTCCTACTCACTAAGTATCCAAAGAACTAGTTGGGTAATCATGGAAAAGTCATCACTCCTCTTTAAACCCTGGCTTCCTTAACCGAAAATACATTTTTGCCCACATCTTTATTTTTTATTTACTTATTTTTTGCTGCGTTTTACTCTTCAGTCTGGCTTTAGTGTCCCCCATACTACTACAAGTCCTGGACAGTTTCCTGATGCAGAGCTCCAAAGTTTGGTGAGAGGCATGTCTCTAGCATAGATGCTCCCTGTCTCCCTGTGGGGGACATTTAGAAAAGTCTGTGCTTTGAAGAAAGACTGTTCATTTCTAGGATAAGATTGTAGCCTTTTTTGTTTGATCACTTGGTTTTTATTTTTCTTTATTTTTAAAAATATTTTATTTATTTGTTTATTTGAGAGAGAGAGAGAGCCCAAGGTGGGCTTGATCTCAAGATCCTGAGATCATAATCACCTTAGCAGAAACCAAGGGTCAGTGCTTAACTTACTGAGCCTCCCAGGCACCCCAGATCATTTCTTTTTTAACTGCTTGTTGTTCATCTGTATAGAAATGGATATTTGTGGAAATTTTCCCATTTTAAAATTGTAGTAATATTGGCCCCTCCCAAAGGGCTCTCAGCCTTCCAAGAAAAAAATACCGGGGACAAGAGAGTTTCTTTCAGTGAGATTAAGGAATTGATTTCTGTGAGCTTGGTTTCTCCAAAGTTTCTCAGAAGCCAGTGATAAATATTGTTTCAATTAGCAGAAGTTCTTAGAACATCCAGGGAGGTTATAAAAACCAGCTAGTCTATTCAAAAAGCCATGTCAGATACTATTAAACATGACTCTTTGTCTCTCTTATCAATGTGTTTCTTAATAACTAGAGAGCTCAATGATAAAGTATCAGTAACCAAAACATGTCATAGAGAAAGCAAAGTGTGGAAGGGATTACAGTAAGATTTTAGTTTCTTCTAAAAGTAGGATATATTTTTCTCTCATGCATTTCTTTTTAGAAAAAAAATTCTCTAATGTCTATATTATTCCAAATTCTAAGCTACTAGAGGTCAAGGCCGGTATATTTAAGGAAATGGAGAGGGGAAATGTGTATTGTGGTGTTTATTTTCAATTACCATGGTGTACTATGCAAAAACATGAGCTTTGATTTATTTTTACTTTGTGACGGCCTGGAGATGTTCATATATCCTCTTTTCATAGGATAAAAATGCTTTTTCAAGGTCATTACTTACGCAATATATGAAGAGGATGTTTTAAGAAAGAATGGGAAGAAATGCTGGAACATTCTTGTGGATATTGCCACACTGAATTCCTAACCAAAAATTTATATCCTTTCGTAGTGGACTATGAAACTCTACAGAAGCAATGGAAAGCAATTTCAGAACACAACAGGAAATTTAAATAAATTAGTTTTTTTGTTTCAGATAGTGGGAGCTCTCTCTCCTCTGGGGTGCAGAGGGTGACTGACAGCCTGGGCTTATTAACCTCTATCCATAGTTTTTCAGTGGGATGTAAAGTCAGGGTTCAGAAGATATTTCCTCTGGCAAATCTTCCCATCTTATTTCCAGACATTCCTAATTTTCTCTCAAGAAAAAAGGAAGTTTTGCTCCTGCAGTGTTTTCTTTCTTTTAAATAGCTTCATTCAAGGCTGTGTACCAAGTCAGTAAGAATAAATGAGGTTCAAGTGGTTGAAAGAAATTGTATTTATTCTCTTTCCAGAGACACTCTAAGGAGGTGAAACACATATATAAAGAACTCCAATATTTAGGCCTAAAAAGTACGAAAGCCTTAATGTTACTCTAAAAAAGCTTACACAAACTAGATAACAGTGGCAACAAAAGCAAACAATAAACAGTGGGACTACATCAGACTAGAAAGCTTCTGCAGAGCAAAGGAAACCGTCAACAAAATGAAAAGCCAATCTACTGAATGTTTATAAATCATATATCTGACAAGGGTTTAATGTCCAAAATATATAAAGAACTCGTACAACTCAATAACAACAACAAAAAAAACCCTCAAGCAATCCAATAGAGGATTCCAATAGACATTTATTCAGAAAAGACATCCAGATAGCCAATAGGCACATGAAAAAATGCTCCACATCATTAACCATCAGGGAAATGTAAATCAAAACCACAATGAGATACCACTTCATATCTGTTAGAATGGCTTAGAAAGACAAGAAATAACAAGTTTTGGTTAAGATATGGAGACAAGGGAACCCTCGTGCACTATTGGTGGGATTATAAATTGGCACAAAAAAATTGGAAATAGAACTACCATATGAGTCAGCAATTTCACTTCTTGGTATTTATCTTAAGAAAACAAAAACTCTAATTCAAAAACTCTAATATCTGTACCCCATGTTCATTGCAGCATTATTTATAATAACTAAGACATGCAAGCAACCCAAGCATCCATCAGTGGATGAATGAATAAAGAAGATGAATGGAGAAACATATAATGAGTACTACTCAGCCATGACAAATGATGAAATCTTGCCATTAGCCACAACATGGATGGACCTAGAGGGTATTATGCCAAATGAAATAAGTCACTCAGAGAAGGACAAATACCATATGCTTTCACTTCTTTGTGGAATCTAAAAAACAAAACAAACGAATGAACAAAACAAAACTCATAGATACAGAGAACAGATTGGTGTTTGTCGGGAATGGGATGGGTAAAATGGGTAAAAGGGGTCAAGAGGTACAAAATTCCAATTATAAAATAAGTAAATCTTCGGAATGTAATGCACAGCATGATGACTACAGTCAATAATACTGTATTGCATATTTGAAAGTTGCTAAGAGAGTAAATCTTAAAAAGTTCTTATGACAAGTAAAAATTTTTGAAATTTTGCATGGTGACAGATGATAACTAAACTTTTTGTGGTGATTACCATTACGTTGTACACCTAAAGCTAATATCATATTACGTATCAAGTATACCTCAATAAAACAAATAGCAAAAACAAAAACAAAATAATAAAAAAATAAAAAATAGCAAATGACATCAAGTCCCGGGAGAGTAAGTGTTCAGTAACTCTGCAAACACTTGACACAATTCATCTTCTCTAGAAACCGGACAGAGAAAGACTCACTTTGAAGATTCCTATTTGAGCTCTCTAACACTACACCATACATGGAGAAGCAGCTTCACCTCAGTTCCCATCCTATGCAATTCCACCTATATCTAAAAGAAAGATAATATAATTTATATATCCCCCCTAATGATCCCTTGCTGGGAAAGTAATTGCCCTCATTTAAGAGTTTGTATCAATGAATAATGATGAGATTGCTTTCAATTAAATGAATGCTAATACAGCAGTGCTCCAATATGCATACACAGATTTGGTAAGATAATGATGTTTCTTGACAATCAACATTTCCGAAGGCATACTTTGTCTGCTCATGGTAACGCTCAATGTAGGCAGCTCAATGCTAAATGCTTTTCTTGTCCAAATTGATTTTTTTAATCTAATATATTGACAGCTATCTTACATTTAAAAGTGTAGTAACCTTTTCCTAATGTCATTGACAGGTGTCCTTACATCTACCATTCTCTATAAATGGTTCTTGCATTGCCTCCCAGCCTTAAACTGAGATTCCAATGCCCAGCAAGTATTCAGTCACTAAATTCCCTTAGAGTCGATGTTCTTACAGGTAAACTTATGCAGAGATGAAGTTACTTTTTGAGAGTGTATCTCTTAAGCTGGACATCTTTCAATACATTTTTAGAGGTTTCAAGTCAGGTAACAAGGAGAGACAAGAAAGAAAATATTTGTGTGGAAACTACTTGGCAAACAACAAAAAAAATAAAATCCTTGTGCCATAGACAAACCTCTGTAAGAAACTTGGGTGTCTTACACTTGACTTTGTACCTAACTTGGAAATGACTGTGAGGAATTGTCATCAATTTGGTAGCAGGGCAGAATGATTTCAGTCCTAGGGACTGAAGGGCAGGCAATAAATATGGAGAGAACTTGCAACCAACTTCCATGGATATTGTGACTCTAATGTAATGAGAGAACTTTACATAAGCCACAAAGAAAAACCCAACACCACGGTTTAGGTACTTTGCACAAATAAGTAATACACTCTTATGCAGCCCTTCCACAGCCCTTCCATTTATTTTTGTTAGTTACTATGTGTGTGCCCACCACACTCTCAGGTGGAAGGAAAATGAAGTGGATTTAATAGGGTAAGGGGACACAGACAAAATTGCAGGGACAAATGCTTGCTGGCCAGTGAGATGCCACAGGATATCACTGTGACAATTCTGAATATTCCTGATGCTGAGAAAGGGGGTGTCAGTCAGCTAACTGTCAAGACCTGCACCCTTGATGTTTGACCTGGGAAGGAGTGTGGGAAAGTGGTTCTCTTGCGGTGAGGGGTGTTGAGGCCATGGAACAATGAGGAAAAAAACAAGATGAGAGGCTGCTTATTGGAGACATGCTGACTCCAGCCTCAACACGATATTGCCCATTCCTATGTTCATGATTACTAAATAAGCTCTTTCTGTTCTTTAACTTGTATAATTGCAGGAGATAAAAAATACATGTGTCTTAGTTTGCACATGTGTTTTTGGTGAGGGGGAAAGAGGGATGGCCTGTAATTATCAAATAGGACATTCATAAAATTTTCAAAATGAAAAGTCAGAATAAAATGCTATGTTCAGACTCAACATTGTCTTGATTATAGGCAAATCAAATCACCCTTATGGGAAATCTATTTGTGATTTGGTGAGTTTCTTTTAGAATGGGAAATTAGATATCAATTAAGATTCCCTGAATGATGGGGTACCTGGGTGGCTCAGTCGGTTAAGTGCCTGCCTTCATCTCAGATCATGATCTCAGGGTCTTGAGATTAAGCCCCATGTTGGGCTCCCTGTTCAGCAGGGGGTCTGCTTCTCCCTCTCCCTCTGCCCCTCCCCCTTCATGTTCTCTCTCTCTCAAATAAATGAAAAATAAAATCTTTAAAAAAAAAAAGATTCCCTGAGTAACAACCAAAACAAGTTGTTTTGGAGTGGGACAGTGATGGCAGGGTGGTGCCATACAGTGAGGTGATGGGGTGTGAGGTAGAGAGCAGCAGAGAGAGGGGTGAATCCTTGGCTGGGGGAGCTAATCTAAAAATAAGAATGTTGGGAGGCCCTGGGTGGCTCAGTTGGTTAAGCGTCCAACTCTTGGTTTTGACTCAGGTCATGATCTCATGGATCATGGGATGGAGCCCTGCATCCAGCTCTATGTTCAGTGGGGAGTCTGCTTGAAGATTCTCTCTCTCCCTCTCCCTCTGCCCCATCCTCCCATGTGCTCTCTCTCTCCAATAAATAAACAAATCTTCAAAAAAATAAAAATAAGAATGCTAGTATTTTGTCATTGAATGTAGCAAATCAGAAAGATGCAGACATCCAGGGAAAATGGGAAGAAGGTGAAGATTTTAATACTTTAGAAGACGCCAAAGAAAAGCCATCATAGTGCATGACATCCCAGTCAAGATAGTGTTGGAAGCTCAGCAGTGCTCAGAATAATCATAATCATCTTACTGTGATTAAAGAAACAATTCATTGCTTAAAAAGGGGACAAAGCTACTTCTCTTATCTAATATTTGTCCAAAAACTCCATGAGATGGGTAACTGTGTCTTACTTCTCTTTATAATCCTGTGTCTTGTCCAGTTGCCTGGATGTCAATTTGTCATATTGGATTGAAGCTTTTCAGCTACAGCATATACTTGAGGCTGGGAGAATAAGGAGGTAGTGGTGATAGATTTCTGGGATCATCGCTAATGAGGAAGGCAGGCAGAGGAAGCAGAGTGAATTCAACAGAAGCTAAACAAGGCCCTAGAAGGTAGAAAAAACCAGGACAGGATGGTGTCTCTCAGGAAAAGTTGCTCAACAGGGCAAATGCTGTGAGTTATCAGCCAAGTTGTGAATTAAAAGAAATTATGAGTTTAGGTATTTAGTACACCAGTGAAAATATAGGTGGAATGTAGAGTCATCCCAAGATTCACATTGAAGTGGAGGAGAAAACTAGGGTAAAAATCAGATGGGAGGGGCGCTTAGGTGGCTCAGTCAGTTGAATGTCTGCCTTCAGCTCAGGTCATAATCCCAAGGTCCTGGGATCGAGCCCTGCATTGGAGTCCCTGCTCAGGGGAAGCTTGCTTCTCCCTCTCACTCTGCTGCTCCCCCTGCTTATGTTATCTTGCTCTCTCTGTCGAATAGATAGATAAGATCTTAAAAAAAAAAAAAAAAACAAGATGGGAAAGCTTGACTCATCACAGGGACTTGCTCAGGTGAAAAAAACCAAAGGAGGGGAAAGAAAGATTGGTGATTCCCAGTGATGACAAAGAGTAAGTTCCTGGGGAAGACTTCTCTTCACAAATAAGCACATTAGTTCATACAGGTTATAAAAAAATTAACACAATGTGCCACATTACAGAAATAAAGATTAGTGTACTAACCCACATATAATACACTGAAATACTATTTTACAACGATTTCATCATAAAAATGTTGTTCTGAATGAAAAAACTGTAGTACTTCCAGACAATGGAATATTATTTGATGATAAAAGGAAATGAGCTCTCAAGCAATGAAAAGACACAGAGGAAACTTAAATGCATATTGCTAAGTGAAAGAAGCCATTCCTAAGAGGCTCCCTACATGGCATCTAAAATAGGAAAAGCTATAGCAAAGGAAAAAGATGAGTGGTTGCCAAGGGTTCACAGTGGGCACGGGGCTGGGGCCGGGATGAATACGTGGAGCCCAGGAGACCTTTAGAGCAATAGAACTACTCTGGATGATATTATAGTGGTGGATACAAGCATTTGTCAAAACCCATTGAGTGCATAGCATAGAGTGAGCCCTAATGTAAACTGTGGACTTCATTTAATAATAATGTAGTGGGGCACCTGGGTGGCTCGGTTGGTTAAGCATCTGCCTTCGGCTCAGGTCATGATCCCAGAGTCCTGGGATGGAGCCCCGCGTCAGGCTCCCTGCTCAGCGGGAAGTCTGCGTCTCCCTCTCCCCCTGCCCCTCCACCCCATTCATGCTCTTTGTCACTCACTCTCTCTCAAATAAACAAATAAAATCCTTTTTAAAAATAAAAATAATAATGTATTGATATTGGTTCATCAATTGTAACAAATGTACGACCCCAATGCAATATATTAATAACAGGGGCCATTGTGTGTGAGTTGGAGGGAGTTTATAGGAAGTCTCTACTTTCTGTGCGAGTTTACCGTAAATTTTAAATTGTTCGAAAGTATAAAGTTTAGTAAAAATTTTTAGAAGTTGTATTATGTAAATCAAAAATAACATAAAATGTTGAAAAGCATTTAGGATTCTTTAAGGCTATTTTTTTGAGTTTTTATGTATGTTAATTTATTACTAAAGGGAAAATAAAAGGTCACGTGTTTTTAAGTTTCTTTGCTATTTTCTTAAATAAATATTTTTTTTTTTAAGATTTTATTTTATTTTTTTTTGACAGAGAGAGAGATTGACAGCGAGAGAGGGAGAAGTAGGCTTCCTGCAGCGCAGGGAGCCCGATGCGGGGCTTGATCCCAGGACCCTGGGATCATGACCTGAGCCGAAGGCAGACGCTTAACGACTGAGCCACCCAGACACCCCTCTTTGCTATTTTCATATGAAAGAATTTATGCTAATAAAAACTTTGCTCCAATAAAAATCTTCATTTGCTTATTCTTTTGTTTGTCATGTAATTTGTATGTTTGTTCATTATTAAGATTTTTAATTATTTTTTTCTGAAGAACAATAGGAGGAAATCAGAGGCCTGCTTGCCTATCAGGAAACCTATTCGTTCACATATTAAAGAATTAACACTAGCTATTTCACCCTTGGCTTCTGAGAAAAGAGATTTCATTTTAATCTTCCAAAGTAAATGATCTCTGACAAACAGATATGCTTTGTAAGCTGTGTACAGAACCCCTAAATTGAATGGCCACTTTCCATACAAATTCATAAACTACAACTTGAACTAATATCTCATCTACCTGCAAGTCACAATCAAAGCAGCATATGTGATGGATGTGTGAATGGCCAACTTTGTCTCTGGTTACGGGGAGAGCCAAAATCAGCACCACCACCCCTCCCACCCAAGAAAAAAGATGATCTTGTCTTCTGTTATTCCTTCACTTCAGTCCACAAGAGGCAACAACAACCAGTCCAAGCAAATAACACAAAACACATACCAATTCCAGAGGAGAGAAAGTTGTTTTAGAATTCGCAGAGTCGAACAGGTTGTAGTTTATGAATGACAAGAAAGGGAAAGCACATCACGGCTAAGCCAACGCCACACAGTAATAAGATCTGCAGTTTATTAACCAAGACCCCAGTCACTGCCCAGAAATAACACAGTGGGAGACATGATCATATGGGTAGAGATAGTATAATGACATTCAAGCATGTTCTCATAGCACTGCCAACATGTGAGACTCCCTCATTAGCTCCTTCTGGATTTCACCACCGTCAACTTGGGAAAGGCCACCCTTTCCCATGAGAGCACCAGCAGAGATCCCCCGTCCCCATCATCTGCTCTTTGCTCAGCAGCCTTTGGGTGTGTCTTCCGAGGAGCCATAGCGAGGTCTCTGATTTATAAGGTGTGTTCACCTTTGGCTCTGGAGTTTGCTGTTGGCTGGGCTGATTCAGATTCCTTTCATTTGTGTCTCTGGCCTGGAAGGAAATGAAAAAGATATAATTATATTCATTTAATACGTTCTTTCTCTTACATTTTTTATTTATTTTATTAAGTATAATTAGAATATATTCTATGTCATATTAGTTTCAGGTATACAATTCCTTCTTTTTAAAATGCAAGCATAACTTTAGTGGTTACCTCTCAGAAAAGTGGAGTAGTAGGAATATAGATGATATCTTTGTGCTTGTAAATCACAGGATTTTCATGAAAACACATGCAATAGAGCTGTCTGTGCCATCGGCATGTGGTTTGTGGCTAAAGGGCGGAGATCCCTGGGCGCCTGGGTGGTGCGGTGAGTTAAGCATCTGCCTTCGGCTCAAGTCATGATCCTGGAGCCCTGGGATCCAGTCTCCCGTCGGGCTCCCTGCTAAGCGGAGAGTCTGCTTCTCCGTCTGCCCTTCCCCCTGCTCGTGATCTCTCTCTCAAATAAATAAATAAAATCTTTAAAAAAAAAAAAAAGAGCAGAGACCCCCCCCGCCCCCACCCAGTTCAATCAGTCTTGGTTATCTCCAGTATCCCACAGTAACTGGAGAAAATGACCCATGACTTGGTTTCTATAAAGCTTACTTGGCACGGAACTTTCCTCTGGGTTGCTTACACTAGCTTAGCCGGCGAAATGTCAGACTTCCTGTTTTAAGTTCTCAAACTGAGCTGTGACAGTTTGAGGGTGGGAATAGAGCTGAAGACAGATACACATTTTGGGTGGCCTTTTGTGAAGATCTTAAGGCAAGTCGAGCTTAGAAATTCACACACCTTTTTCACCTTAAGAAAATGAATTTCACCTTTAGAAAAAGAAGGTATATGAGGTATCCATAATTGCAGGAAGACAGAATTGGTATTTTTAATGAATCGCATTCTATGAATTAACAGTCAACTGGGACTATCTTTCAGCTCCAAATAGCAGAATTTTAATTTTATAGCAGCTGGGGTTGGAATTTCAAAGTTCTCTCCTAAATACAGAGTGCCCAGAATTCTCTGGATAGTCACCTTTGGTGTTGTACAGTTAAGACGGTTGTGGTTGAGGTTCAAACAGGGCCTGTGGGTAGTCCTTCACTTACCTCTAGGCAGAATAAATGAAGCTTTGCTGCCTGTTTGTAGTTCACTGGGATGGATGAAGCCTGATGCACTGAATAAACCTCACAAAGGGGAGAGTACAGTGTAAATAGACCAAAATGTATATTACCCTGGATCAAACCATCATTGATTAATCATACAAGTGGTTTTAAAAATCTATACTAGAGTTTCCCAGCCTACAAAATAAACAGTGACTTTGTTTTTCCTGGTGGAGGTGAGGCGGAGAAGCAGACACGGTATCTCAGCAGAAAAGATACTCCCTTGATTTAAGCACTCATGGCTTCGGAGTGTTATAATTGTTCCTGTCTTTTGCTTCTACCACGCTTGGAGTACCTCAAGAGGAGTTACTGATTCAGTATCTACTACAGTAACATCTTTCACTGAAGACAGGTATTTAGCAAATGTATCTCATTTGACCCTCAGAGGATTAGCCCTATTTTGCAGCTGAGGAAATGGAGACTCAGAGAAATAAAGTTGCTCAAAGTAACATAGAGCAGGTTCCCAAACTTTAGAGTACATGAGAAACCCTTGAAGGACGGGTTAAAATTTAGATTGCAGGCCCCACTTTCAGAGTTTTAATTTGATAGATCTGGGACAGGACTAGAGAATGTGCATTTTTAACAAGTTCCCAAGTAAGGCTGACTCTGGTCCCAGGATCACACTTCAAAAACCCCCAGCCTAGATAATTTGTGACAGACGTGATACTCTGTCCTGAGTGGCTGGGTGATGGGAAAGCCATGCTCTTTCAACAGCAGTATGCTCACCCACTGGCTTTCTCCATCTATCTCCACAGAGCCTCGATTGCCTGTTACCTCGGGGGGCTGGGGGTCAAGAAATGCCAGGTGACCATCTGCCCCCACCTGCCTCCCCATGCACATACCACTTTCTTCACCTAATTAACTCTTTCAAGTCTCAGCATAAAATGTCCTTTCCTCAGAGAGCCCTTCAATCAAATAATTTATCATTGCATATTTACTCAAGGTTATTTGTTTCATGAATGTCTACCTTTCAGAACGATAAGGGCCATAATGGTGAGACTCTTTTCTCTTCTGTTCTTAGAATAGAATCATGTACCCAGCATGTGGCACAGTACTTGCCCTTAGGAGGTACTCAACAATGTTAGGTAAATGGAAAAATGAGTGAAGGACACTTTGAGATCTAGTCCTAGTTCTGCTCTCTACTAGCTGTGTGAAATCAGGTCAGTGCCTTGACATTTCTAAATTCTAAAGCCTGTCATTTATAAAATATAGATAATAATTTTGAAAGGGTTGTGCTGAGGGTTTTTTTTGAACACACTCAATATATGAAAGTGTCACTCTAGTCATGCACTCTCGGCTCCCAGATGCAGGCAGAGCTCAGGGTAGACATTCAACAATTGGTTGAATTGAATCAGATTTGGCTTGCTTGGAGAGAGTGATTTTTATGCTCTCCAAGGAACTTAATTTTAACAGTTGTTCATTTTGGAACATCAAACACCTCTGTTGTTAATTTGTGCTTATGTCTTAAGGGGCCTGGAAGGACATGATGTATGCTTTCACAGGCAAAAATACTTTTACCATCTTGAGTTATTCAGTCAACCTGAACCAACTTTTCAATGTGGTAGAGGCACATCCCACATTTTTAAAGGAATGATCTGATAGGACTTGATTTTTCAACTGCATTTCATCTCACAAAGCTCTGACATTGGAGTCTTCTCTCTATGGCTTCTCAAACCTATTAGCTCGACATGTGAATGAGCAAGTAGTCCATTTATTTACCTCGTCTTTTCACAGGTCCATACAAATATGGCAGAAGCAGTCAGAGAACAAAAAGGTTAATTAAAACAGGGTAGAAACTTCCCTTTAAAAAGCAATGAACCATTTACTGTTTTTAGTTTACAAACACTCACTCTTAATAGCTAATATATATCAAATCACTTATATGTCAACGTACACAATTACCATCAATTCACTTTATGTATTTCCATATCTATATAACCCAAGCCATTGCCCATGTCATAGTTCACTTACAAGGAAAGACACAACTGAGAGGAGAGTAACCCATGGCTCTCCTCCTGCAGCGCTTAAGCAGTTCTCTACCTTAATGTCCTCCATTAAACAATTTGCTCAAACGGTAGAAATTTCATTCCTGTAAGCATGTCTCCCACTGGAGCCATGGTGTATACGTAGCCCAGAGCAGAATCTTCCAGCCTTGCCTTTTCAGAGCTCACCATTTATAAAATAGCAAATCTATGTTTGAGAAGCAGTGGATTGCCTCTGGATAGCATACTTCTAGAGATTGCCAAGGGGGAAAGAAGGTTTGCATTTGTCTTTGGAAGTTGTGGCCTTGGACATGATGCTGATGAGTGCACTCACATCACTGTTTCCCTTTGCCCTTAGAAACCAAACCTCACATTTCTGATGACAGCCGCAAGGAAACCATTTTGCTCATACTGATGGTAATGTAGTCACTTGTCCAAAAAGTTGGCTCTGAAGAGAGAGAAATATTGAGAGATATGTTCATGAGACACACTTCATATGCTCTTCGGTTGTGTCCAATTTACAAAGTCAGCTGTCAGGTGACAGACCAGGGGATGCTCTATTGCCAGTTGTGATAACTGCCACATCTCTTTACATTAGAACACAGGTAACTCCTGAACCACAAGTTGTTGCTGCTTGTTCTTAATCCAAGAAGGAATAGAACAAATGGGTGTGAAGAAAGACTACCTTGCAAGAGCAAGAGTAATGTTCAAAGATCCATTCCAATCCGTAAAGCTAATGAGGTGTTGCGTTTTGGAATGACCGATGGCTGAACAGTTCAGTTGCCTTTGCAGATGTCTTGGAAGAGCAATCCCAGCATCTTGGAACTAATCCGTCTCCCCCATTTTACAGAGAAGAAAATGGGAAGCCAGACAGCCTAATGCCTTCCCTGAGGAGGTCAGGGCCTGATCCCCTAAGTTAAGCCTTGGTTTCCTAGTTGAGGGACATTTCTCACAAAACCCTGTTGTTCTGATGAGTGAGGACAGGAAACAGAGGTGCCCTGCCGGGCAACAAAGCAAACCTGGAGTGAATTCCAGCCCCTGTAGTGAAGAAGGGAGCTGAGCTCAGCTTTTCACTCCTGCTGATGCCAGAAGAGAGCTGAAATGCAAACAGTGCCTTGCAAGCCCTTTCTTGCTGACTCAGGAAGTTCTCAGCTCAACCACTTCCAATTGCCTTCCCTCAGGTCCTCTGCTTTCTGAAACATGACCCTCAGGAGCACGGCTACCTCTTTCCTCTTCCATCTGGGAGTTCGTTGAGTGCTGTCAAATATTTCATTTAGGAAGAATGAAGCACTGGGCACTAACAATTTTCCCTCAGTGTCATGTCCACCCCTCTGTCGTGTAGCAGTTTCCACGGCGGGAAGCTGCAAATCCCCTTGGAAGGGGACCGTGAAATATATCCGCATGCATGCTTTGGTCAGAAAATGCCAGTGCACGAGGCCACATTTGGAGCTGAAGCGGAAGCCGTTTGCTGGATTGGAGAGCACATGCTGGGATGGGGAGCCACGCTCTGATGTGGAGAGCCAGACATCAGGGTTCTGCCAGAGGACCATGCACAGGGTACCATGCACAGGGCAGGCCTGTGTTTAGTCTCCTTGGCCCTAATTCTCTGCCCTTTCCTTTTTTTAAAAAAATATTTTGTTTATTTATTTGAAAGAGAGAGAGTGTGTGTGTGCCAGTGGGAGGGGCAGATGAAGAAGCAGGCTTCCCCCTGAGCTGGGAGCCCGATGGGAGACTGGATCGCAGGACCTTGGGATCATGACCTGAGCCAGAAGGCAGACACTTAACAGACTGAGCCACCCAGGCACGCTGCCCTTTCCTTTTTTTGTCCCTTGCTGACCTCTCCTTTCCTCTCTCCTATGCACCCCTTCTTATCCCTCCCGCCCTGGATCTAGGGCCACCTCTCCTGGATGCTCCTTTCTTCTTTTCCACACTAAGCCCATCCTCTCTCCCCAGTGAACATGCTGAGTATAACCCTGTGATTTCTTTCTCCTGCTTGGTGCTCCCAGAGCTCCACTTACTATTAAACTGCCTGTAGGATTAAACATACATAGACACATGTGATATGGATAGAAAAATGCCTTGACTATAATATATAGCCATGTGTTATCAGTGGTCAGCTCTGGGACTGTGGGAATATTGGTGATATTTACTTTCTCTTTTATGTTTTTTTAACTAAATTCAATTAAAAAATTTAAAAAAGCAATGTGCTCAGTCACTCTTCTGAGAAATTACAGAAAATAAACACATAACTCTTTTCTTGAAATTTTTTTTTTTACCAAAATTCCATGGTTTCTCAGAAAAAAAGATATGACATATTATTCAGAAACTATCGGGCCATCATTCGGAGACTTCTGTTAAAATGTGGAGTCCCCATCATTCAAAATGTTGTTTAGTAATATATTAAAGAAACATGTTTTTTTCTCTTCTCTGTAGCCCCCCCGCCCCCCGCCCGTGTTTCTCCCCTGTCTCCTCTCTTTCTGCAACCACACTCACATAGAACGCTTGGGTCTGGTCACCAAATGTGTGGAAGTTTTCCCCCACCAAGGCATTCCTCAGGGACACCAGCTGGGTGTCCTACACTTTAACGTGACTCTGCTCCCACTTCACTCCAGATGCCACAACTTCTTATTGGGCTACCTATCCAGGGCTCCCCTGACCCCCTCTTCAAGTTCATTTGATTTGCTAGAGCAGCTCACAGAACTCCATGAAACACTAATTTATATTTACCAGTTTATTAAAGCATAGGACAAAGGCTAGAGATAAACAGCCAGATGAAGAGATACATAGGGAGAGGTTTTGGAGGGTTGGGAGCACAGGAGCTTGGGGTGCATCACCCTCCTGGCATGGATGTGTTCACTAACCTGGAAGCTCTCCGAACTCCATACTTTTGGGACTTCTACAGAGGTTTCCTCATGTAGGAATAATGGGTCCTGAACTCCATTTTCAGCCTTTCTCCCTTCTCCAGAGAATGCAGGGTGAGAGGCTGAAAATTCCAAGCTTCTAATCATGGCTTATTTTTTCCAGTGACCAGGTCCATCCAGGAGCCATCCAGGGGCCCACCCAGAGTTGCCTCATCAGAACAAAAGACACTCCTATCACCCAGGAAATTACAAGGGTTTCAGGAACTCTGCCAGAAACGAGGGGAAAGAGAAAAATATATTTTCAAGTAAATACTAAAAATTAAAAAACTAAAAATAAATTTAAAAATTCTTAGTATATTGGGTAAATTTCAATTAAACTGTATGTATACTAAAATGTGCCTGATACACACGTTTCATGGAATTAGACATGTTCTGCTGCATATTGTAGGAAAGTGTGATAATTTTTCAGTGTATTATGTTCCCCAATATTTCATTATGAGAAATTACAGAAAAATGAAAGAATTGTGTGGGGACCAATGTACCACCTAAAAGATTCTAAATGAATGTTTTGCTACATTTAGTTTATAAAATGTCTATGCCTCTATGTAGACTTCTATCTTTTCATAATTCATCATTTTGAAAATATAATATTTTTAAAATCTGTTAGCCCTTGCAGAGATAAGTGGAAACCAGAGCTGCTAGACAAATGATTTTTTTAAAGATTTTATTTTTATTTATTTGTCAGAGAGAGAGAGAGAGCAAGCACAAGCAGGGGGAGTGGCAGCAGAGGGAGAAGCAGGCTCCCTGCTGAGCAAGGAGCCCGATGTGGGACTTGATCCCAGGACCCCGGGATCATGACCTGAGCTGAAGGCAGACACTTAACTCACTGAGCCGCCCAGGCGTCCCATGATTTTTTTTAAAGATTTTATTTATTTGAGAGGGAGAGTAAGCAAGAGAGAATGTGAACAGGGGGGAAGGGCAGGGGGAGAAGGAGAAGCAAACTCCCGCTGAGCAGGGGACCCGATACGGGGCTCGATCCCAGGACCCTGGGATCATGACCAGAGCCAATGGCAGATGCTTAACTGACTGAGCCACCCAGGCGCCCCTAGACAAATGATTTGATAAACATGGATAATCAAGCAGGATCATTTGGCTGGTAAACATTCCTTGAAGATCTTAATTATTTCCTTCGGCTATTGATTTCAACTGCCCAGTTTTTAATGTCTCTCTTTCACTTTGTCCTGATGTGTTTGGTTTTTCCAATCACTTTGAAATCAGCACCTCATTTTGTTTACTCCAATCAAAAAGAAATGATTTATGGAAATATACAATTTTAATAAATATTAATAGACAATATTTTATATACAATTTAAGAAAAACATCTTTTTATTAAAACAGCAATTACTATCTTATCAGTACACATCAAATTGTGTGTGTGTGTGCATCTCAGAATCTTTTAAGTAATATTCTTGAAATCTATACAAAAACATATGAATTTCAGCCCCTGTTCCCTTCCTTGCCTCTATGTAACCCATTGTCCACTCATAGCTTGTATCATATCATTTCCAGCTTGAAACTCATCCATGTTTTCCCCTTGCAATTAAAAGAAAACTCCAATCTCTGTTCATGACCAAGAAGGTGTCTGCAATCAGATCTCCTCTTCCTCTCTGGCACAACCTGGCCCCTTGTTCCCTTGTTTGCTACACTCCATCTGGTGCTCTCGCCTCATTTTTTCAAACACTCAAACTTTGGTCCACCTGCAGGAATTTTGCACCTGCTGTTTGCACTGCATGAGCACCTGCTGTTTGCACTGCATGAGCCCTTGTGTGTTGTGTGTTGACCCTTTCATAACATTCCCCTTTAAGCTAAGCCTTTCCTGATAACCTTTCCCAAAGCATTTTATTTCCTTCATAATACATCTTTCATCATAATGTATAGATATTTTTATTCTTATTTATGTCTTAGATTATGTCTATTTCCCTCGTAAAGGGGCAGAGATGATATTTGTCTTGATTAATTAAAATAACATCTACTTCAGAAGAGTATTTGGTCTGTGATCAGCACTCAGTGAATGTGGGTTGAGGAAACAAGTAAGTTGCAATAGTCTTTAACTTTAGGGTTTGATTGTGCAGCTTATTTGAAAACACTGGGCATATATGTTCCTTTTAGAGATTTCTTTAAATGGCTTATTTTATAAAAATCACCTAGGCTGTTCTTGAAAATGCATTTTCCTAGGAATCTGCAGATAGGAGGCTTCAGGAGGGATCCTTTTTTTAATATTTTATTTTTTATTATTAATATTTTATTTATTTATTTTGACAGAGAGAGAGAGAACACAAGGAGGGGGAGTGGGAGAGGGAGAAGCAGGCTTCACACTGAGCAAGGAGCCCAATGCGGGGCTCGATCCCAGGACCCTGGGATCATGACCTGAGCTGAAGGCAGATGCTTAGCCGACTGAGCCACCCAGGCACCACTGAGCCTGAGTTTTTAACAAGCTCCTTCAGTAATTCTATTGTGCAGCTAGTCTGGTGACTAACACACCTACTGTGTCATTTTGGCAAATACAGAATTCAGTAAGGGATCAATCCTTAGCACCGTATTTGGGGGGAAAATCCAGGACATTAGATACACTGATATCTAATTGTGCCTACCAAATAATTTTTGTCCTGAATGTAGAGAGTGGAAGAAACTGCACAAAGAGTGTCTTTCTGTGTATCTACTTCGTCGTGATTACTCAAGTTGCTCCAAGTCTTCAATAAAGTGAAATGTGTTGCAGTTTTCATATTTTATCCCTTTCCATTTAGAAACAATCCTGATGGTATAGAGAGAAAAACCATTTTCCTGAATAGGAACTAATGTTATATTCAGCGTAAGTGTAGTCCGGAATACTGTGCCATGGCTAACTTTTTATTATCCACATAATTAAAAGGAAGCTGTAATGCCCATTATCCAAAAACTGTTCATATGCATTAAAAATAATTTAAAAATTATAATATTTGCTTTCCTAATACAGTGTGCTTGGTTTGGGTTAATATGAAAATAATTTATATCTGAATATGTAATAAATGCACATTAGGTTTCTAGTAGACCATTCTGGGTACCCAGGGGAAGCTATTCTGGATTAAGAATTAAATATTTGATCTAGATGGACCCTTAGGACTAATTCTTGTCTCGTTGAATCCCTCCACTTCACAAAGAGAAAACTGAGCCTGAGAATCAGGGAACGCCTTGCACAGGGGCTCAGTCACATGCTTGCAGTGAAGTGAAGCAGTTACTCCAATACCAAGCAACAGTACATGCTAAAGCTGACCCCTGTGGACAGCACATTTTCAATTTGTCTAGGTGTGCTCTGGGCTAGCAAGTCGGCATTTCAATTTATCTCACCCCCTTCTTGTGTCTCAAGTCTTAATATTACTTGAATTTTTTTTGAATGCTGTATCAGTTGTTTTCTTTGGCTCTGCCTTAAACCCAGTAGTTGAAAGAAAATGTTCTCCCACTTATTTAATTGGAAAGGTCCACAACATGTACTGGAAGAGATTGAATTCATCTTCAGTTAAAATCTCATTCAAAGCTGTGCATCTTTTAAATACATGAGCAATTTAGCCTCTCCATAAACAGAAACAGTTATATCAATTCACTCCCTCCTTTTGTTCCTTCAACCCACTCCATTCCCCAAACTTAGAATGATTTTATGTATGATAGCCAAAGAAGGTCTGTGTGTAAGTAAAAGCGACAAAATTGTGTTAATAGTCTTAATTATGTATAATAACCATGTCAATATTATGGTTATCATTGTGATTTATGAAGTGTCCAAATACTTATGGCATCCTGGGGACACATTTCATGCCCCCCAAATATGATCGACAGTATGCTGTGAGCTCATCAATGACAGTTTGAGTTATGAGATGCAGTTTCATTTTCCAGCCTGTGTTTGAAGATGTGAATATATAATTCCAATACAAACATTCTCAACTTGGGTAGCAGTTTATTTTAGGAAATAGCATGGCAGGCTGCAACTCAAGGTTAATTGCCACAAATAAAAGACGGAGTGTTCAAAAGTAGGATGCACACCAGGAATGAGGATGACTAGGTTTTACAAGTCTCTGTGTTAAATCTTAAATATCCTCCAATTCTGTCTTTGTTCTTTAATGATTTCTTTCACAAGTCACCAGATGCTTCTCCTGGAGCTTCTGTTGAGTTGTGAGAAGACCAAGTATATCCCAGTGCTGGCGGCTTTCAAGTCACGCCCATCTGAATTTGAATCCCAGCTTCATCAATTCTTAGTTCTGACCCTGAGCAAGTTATTTAATTTATCTAAATCTTAGTTTCCTTATCTGTCAAATAATATTATACATCTCATCAATTGCTGTTTGGATTAAGTAAAAGAAAGGATATAAATGACTTAGCATGGAGCCTGGCACAAAAGGAGCCTCAGTAAAGTTATAAGGGTGCAAAATTCCCTAAGGCACCAACTCATTTTGTTATAACAACCGCTAATGTCAAAGAGTAGGTGGGCTTGGAATTATATCCATTCCCCTCTTGAGTCAAGCAAAGGCCTGAGTCACCAAAGCCTTGATATTTTCAATAGGTGAAATCCACCAAGAAACAGCTTTAAGAGATTATCACCAAAGGTAGAAGTTTGTAAGATGATAAGCAAGATTTTCTTGTAGCTTCCAGGAAGTTCTTTTACGATAGCTAACTTGATCCTTTTATTGAAAACAGGCTTACTGAGCATTTCAGCGTTAGAGGGGATTACATAGTTTCAAAATGGGCATTATATTTTGGGATTTTGCTAGGTCATTAAGTGGTAGAAATTGTCCAAAATTTTCTGAAGACAGTAGTCTAAAATTGGCTCACATTTGGTCCACTTCTCCAGATATCTGGGCCTCCCCGAACTTTCTCTAGGGATTTTGGTTGGAGGAAAATATAAAAATGGCATCACTTCAATTATAAAGAGTAATTAATCTCTAGGGTTGTTGTTGGGTTGTGTGTGTGTGTGTGTGTGTATGTGTGTGTTTAGTGTAGACACAATCAATATAAATATGGGAAAATTTATTAAGCAAACTTACTAGGTAGTTAATTGCCAATGGTATTCTAGAATGACAGTCTTAAGTTTGAATTTATTCTCTGCCAAAGTAGAGAAGAAACACATTGTTGAGGATGGACACTTGGGTGGCTCAGTTGGTTAAATGTCTGCCTTCAGCTCAGGTGATGATATCAGGGTCCTGGGATCGAGCTCCGCATTGGGCTCCTTGCTCAGCGAGGAGCCTGCTTCTCCCTCTCCTTCTCACTGATGCTCTCTCTCTCTTTCGTTATCTCTGTTGCAATCTCTGTCTCTGTCAAATAAATAAATAAATAAATAAATAAATAAATAAATAAATAAAGTCTTTTTAAAAAAACACATTATTGAGGGAAAAATGTAGATGTTTGGTCCAGAAAGCAAACTCTCAAACATATGAGGCATGTGGGTGGAATGGACTAGGGATGTACCCAAACACACCTGAAGAGTTTCCAGGATACATTTTCCAGCTCCTACTGACTCTTTGTTGAGTTCAGGTGTCATCTTTCTGAAGCTTTTCCAGAATATTCACCTCACTCCTCACAGAAATTAGTTGTTCACATAACTCATTGTTAACACCCTGTTGTGTAACAATTACAATTGATGGAATTAATGTGTCTACCAGTAATCCCTGCCTAGGTTGTAAGGTCATGAAGGGTAGGGACCAAGTACTTGACACATTTATGTTCAATAAAGGTGGAAGACATGGAGGTGAGGACAAGGATAGGAGGTGAGGAAAGAACATAAAAAGATGACCTCAAATCAGTGATGACTGATTTCCATGAAAGGCCAAGGCTACTGGTTATTATTTGCGGTCTTCATGTGAGCAAAATGGAAGCAAAGATGTGGAAAGGTAAATAAATGCCACACCTTCAGAAACTTGATGATGTTGATGAAGGAATTATGGCCCATCAACAAGGTGGAAACAAGATCACCCTGTTTGGATGAATTTGGTTCTAGGTAAGAAACTTTATATAAGCATAATCTTTCAAAATAAATTGATATCACAAAGTTGTCAGTAAAAGTAGCTAGGACCTCCAATGATAACTATAAAATTGCCTTCTGAAGTCAGAACACTTTTCTAATTTATCTACCATTATGTTAAAAATACAGTAACATTCTATCATGCGCATGAGTTCAACAATATGTGGATACAATTTTAAAAATAATAGCTTAATTCACACAAAAATTAAAAGTGTGGTCATCACTAAATCTCCTATTCCTTTTTAAAAATCACATCTGTATATAAGCATCTTTTTTTTTTTTTTTAAGAAAGAGAGCATGAGTGGGGGTTGGGGACGGAGGGAGTGGGAGAGAGAATTTCAAACAGGCTCCAGGCCCAGCACAGAGCCCAACAGGGGACTTGATCTCACAATCCTGAGATTGTGACCTGAGCTGAAATTGAGTCCAACGCTTAACCAGCTGAGCCACCCAGGTGCTCCCAATTATCTTTTTCCTTTCATTTTTTTCCAACTTTCTTTTTTTAAAACTCCAACCTTTTAATGTGTATCAGATCATCAGTTTAATCACAGCAGTCACCTGAGAGAGTCCACGGGATGCCCTGTGCAACTTTCCTTGGCTCCATTTTGGCCTTATTTGTACCCAATTGGCTCACCTCTAGATTTATCAGATGATTATTTTCTCTAGAATCGAAGAAGGATTTTTTTAAATTTTATTTATTTGTCAGAGAGAGAGAGAGAGAGAGAGCACAAGCAGGGGGGAATGGCAGGCAGAGGGAGAAGTAGACTCCCTGCTGAGCAAGGAGCCCAATGTGGGGCTCAATCCCAGGACCCTGGGATCATGACCTGAGCTGAAGGCAGCTACTTAACCAACTGAGCCACCCAGGTGACCCGAAGAAGGATTTTTTTTTTTTAAATCAAGATGATTGCTTTTCAAAGAGATCATGAATAATTTTACATTTTAAAAACATCTTGCTATATTTGTTAATTGCTAAAACATACAGTTCTTTCTTTAGTTAATAAATCTCCTACTTCTCTCTACGGTTCCCTTTAACATCTCTCTCATACTTCACCTTTTTTCTGCTCTGCTCTGCTCTTTAAGGAGATTACATTACCTCAGTATAAATACCCAGTAGAAGTAAATATTCTGTGACTTTTGTGCTTGACTCAGGGAATTCTGAGAGTTATTTGGAAATGGGAGGTATGGAAGGTCACATCAGGGGAGGAGAGTTACCAAAAAGAGGGTATGCAGCTGGAGGTCCAGTCACCAGAAGAGAAGCCGCTGAGAGGTCCTGGGGGATGGGGTGGTACTTTAGAAAATATGACTAGTTACATCACCCGGGACTATGAGGGCTTCCCTTTTCATTTTAATTGACAGATACCAGTCACTATGGCCCCCTTTCCCTCCATCAGTCTAATTTCTTTGATCTGGCCCTACCTGCCTCCCAGTCTCATCAGCCTACCCCTCACTGCAAGTCTCCAAGCACACCAGATACCGCTCTGCATTTGCCCTTGTAGACATTATTACCTGTTATTTACATAGAATCTGCTTTCCTCCTTGGATGTCTGATGACCACTGACATTCTGCTCTTCCTTTAAGGTGCAGGCAAATGCCCCCTGTCATGGAGTCTTCCCAACTCCCAAGGCTGGTAGCCCTAGTTTCTGCACATTGATTGCTCCTTCCATTGGTGACATTGGCTCATCAGACCAGGACTCTCATGAAGGGAAGAAGACCTACCCCTAGTGGGGTTTATCCAATCTCTGGACAGGTTTAGATGGCTTGAGAAGTCCCACAGTTTATTTGGGTTTGCTCATCACACTTATCCAGCTGAAATGAAAATCATTAATTCTCTTGTTTGTATCTTTCAGGGAAAATGTTTTTTTCTACTTCTTGATATTCATTGTGAAAGTACACTTGCCATAATAATATTACAGAACATTTAGAAAATAAATGCCTTTCTAAATAATACAAAAATTACCCATAATGCCCTCATTCAAACATAGTTATTGCTGTATTTTCCCTTTCAGTCATTCTTAGAAATGCCTCTTTTATGTAGTTTGTAAACACAGCACACACACAATGTCATGCCCTGCTTTTCCGCATTAACACTACACAGCAGTTGTCATTTGTTGAAATAATGGGACAGATATTTTAAAAATAGGATTTCTTAGGTAGTATCTTTTATTTTTTTAATTTTTTTATTGTTATGTTAATCCCCATACATTACATCATTAGTTTTAGATATAGTGTTCCATGATTCATTGTTTGTGCATAACACCCAGTGCTCCATGCAGAACATGCCCTCCTTAATACCCGTCACCAGGCTAACCCATCCTCCCAACCCCCTCCCCTCTAGAACCCTCAGTTTGTTTCTCAGAGTCCATCGTCTCTCATGGTTCGTCTACTCCTCCGATTTCCCTCCCTTCATTCTTCCCCTCCTGCTATCTTCTTTTTTTTTTTTCCCTTAACATATATTGCATTATTTGTTTCAGAGGTACAGATCTGAGATTCAACA
>NC_138372.1:104745166-104770434 GCF_054177405.1 Leptonychotes weddellii | reverse complement strand
GCGAGCTTTCCGTACAGCTTTGGAGGCGGAGAGTGAAAATGGCGGCCTCCCAATCTCCGCCCCGGATGAGCCAAGAACTCGGGGCCCTGCTCCTCAGTGAGCCCCCAGAGAAAAGCCGCCAGTCACGCCTGTCTCCCCGGTCTCCGGCCACACTCCGTGCTCACCCGGCCTGGGACTGCGCGTTTCTATCTCTGGCACCCAACCCCGTGTGGAGTCTCTAAACCCAGCAGATCCCTGCGGTGTGCTCCTGCACCACTCCTCGCGGGAGAAAAAGGTGAGTCTCCCCGGATCTGCCGCTTGTTGGTCCCTGCTGGAGAAGCAGTGGCCCGACTGTGCCGCGGATCACAGTTTATGGCAACCCTGAGCTGAGAACCCACGCCTCGGCTCCGCCTCTGCAGCCGGCTTCCCTGCTCCATTACCTGGGAGCTCTGCCACACTCAGGCACCCCCGGTCTTTCTGTGTCTCCGAGGATCCTGAGACCACACTGTCCTAGCAAGGGTTCCACTCCCCACTTAGCCACCGGAGTGACTTCCTTCAGCGGAGCAGACTTCTAAAAGTTCCAATTCTGTGCTCCGCGGTTCTATCACTTGCCAGAAGCATCCAATGGAAGCCCCTCCCTCGCCGTCTATCCTCCTGAATATTGCCTCGGATTCACTTCTCCGCACCTCCTACCTTCCAGAAAGTGGTCGCTTTTCTGTTCAGAGAGTTGTTGCTCTTCTTTTCTTCGATCTCCTGTTGAGTTCATAGGTGTTCAGAATGGTTTGACCCCTATCCAGCTGAATTCCTGAGAGGAGATGAAATGCAGGTCTCCTACTCCTCTGCCATCTTGCTCCGCCTCCATCCTTAGGTAGTATCTTTATTAGTTCTTTAGGATTGAGTGGAGAAGTATAGGAATGGAAGGTCTCTCCCATTGTCTCCTGGGCAAGTCACACCAGTGCAGAACCCAGAAGAAGCCCGTGGAAGCTTGGCTCTCAGCGGGCTTGTTGTCTGCCCAGGGGCTGCCCTCCTTCCCTCTGATCCTCCACGTCCTCACTTCATGACTCCCGGGGGTCTTCTCAATTTCTCCAGGCCAATATGAACATCAAGTGAATCTGACTTGGATGACTTTCCCCCCTATATCTTACTTTGAGAATTTTCAAAACCACAGAGTGAACTCGAAAGATGTTACGGTGATTGCCAATATCTCCACCACCTAGGTTCCCCCTTTAATGTCTCACTGCCCGTGTTTTAGCAGGCAGCTTCCCATGGTTCTGAGGACTTTGACCTCTCTCCTGAAGGAAATCTCCCTCTGGCCTCTGGCACTGTGTCCTTCCAGTAGCCATTCCAGCAGGACTTGACCCCTCAGGCTTGACCTACAGAACAGCATTGGATAGAAAACATTTCTACTGCCCCTGATATTGTCCACTGAATTCTTCCAGAAAGAGAGCATTGTTTGTAATGCCATCAACAGTCTATAATAGAGTGCTATATTAACTTTGCTGAGTATCATTTAAGTTTGGAAGAGGAATTTAGGTTGTATTCTTAGAGTCCTATTACACTCTGACTTGTTACATTGCTACTTATGTACGGAGTTCAATTTTCTTTAAACCCTTAAGCTTCAAGGTCAAAACTTTTTCAGTCCTTCAAGGCAGAAACATGTAGTTCATTTTCTCCCATGGCCCTTTGCAGGGTGCCTTGTGTATAGAAGGTGTTCCATAAATGTTTGCTGGGGGAGGGGGTGTTGGAAAGAAGAACCTGTATATGCCACTTTTGATAGATCAGCTAATCAGCAAAGAAAACAACTGTCAAGACGTTTAGGATAACTGAAGCAGAAGAAAGGGCCTTATGAAGCATAGTTAGCTAAATTATATTGACCATGGTTTTGATTTCTTTTTAATTAAAAGGCCTGCTAACTGTTCAAACTTGCTTTCTGTCCATTACAAGGCTAAATAAGACACAGTAGCAATGTATGAAATAAGATGAGTCTGAGAGTCTATACACTCGAGTCTGTCTTGGATGTACCAAGAAGGTTTTGCATCTATCACAATGAAACATCATAAATGATATCGTAAACATCACGATGAAAAAACATCATAAATAAAAAATCATAGGCGGGGCGCCTGGGTGCCTCAGTCGGTTAAGTGGCTGCCTTCGGCTCAGGTCATGATCCCAGGGTCTGGGATCGAGCCCTGCATCAGGCTCCCTGCTCGGCAGAGAGCCTGCTTCTCCCTCTCCCTCTGTCTGCCGCTCTGCCTGCTTGTGCTCTCTCTCTCTGTTAAAAAAAAAAAAAAAATCATAGGCAAACTCACCTAGGACCATCACCTCAATAAGAGTGCTCTTAACAAAACTCTGGAATGAGCATTAAAAAAATGCAGCTGTCCCTATGGGAATTTCAGGCAACTGACTCTGGATAGTAAGACTATACCAAGGCAGTCTGGAAGAGTCCTGTATGCTCTGTGTGGTACCTTTCATAGTGAGATACTTCATTGTCCAGAAGACCTATCCAAAGTCACTTTGTGGCTACAATTCCATCAGCTTAGCTTTCCTACCCTATACTTTACTTATCCTGTGTCATGCTCCCTACCTCCATCTTATTCCCCAAAATTGCTCCATCTCTGTAATTTTGCATTGCAATACACCAGGCACTGAATAGAATAGTCTCCACTTTTCTAAGTCTCTGGCTTTCTTTGTGCACAGTGGCAGACACCAGGCCTGGCAGATGTCAAGCTAGACTTTGGGGGCACAGCAGCTGGGACCCTGCCCTCACAGCACTTACCAACCAGCAAGAGGCTTGCCAGCCACACTGAGCTAATGGTGCCACCTGATGGCTGATACGGGCCAGGATTTGTGCCTTCTCATTACTGTTCATGTCTTTCCTTCCATCCTGGCTTCATTTTACCTGTTTGTCTTCTTTTTTTATTATTATTTCAACACATTCCTTCTTCATGATTTCCTCTTCTATCCAGCCTCTATTCCAGACACCATGTTCTTACACTCTCAATATCTTTACTCCTTTCTTTCCACTATGTCTTCCCTAAAATCTCCCAATCTTGGATCTATCCAACCATTGCCTCTCCCCACTATTAACCCGTGGGCTTCTGAATGGTGCTGGTGGTACATTTGCGACCTCAGCTGGGCTTTTGGCTGAGCTCGGCATTCCTTGCATGAGCTTCCCTATGTCCCTACAAACCATTCCCCTCAACCATCATGCCCTCTGCAATTTCCCTGCCTCACCTCTCTTAGATGATGACCTTATACCCACCTTGTGGAGAAACTTGGAATCATCTGTCATGAACCTGAATCTCTCAATCTCCTGTCCTCCACAAAGTAAAATCAGTTATATTTGCATTCGTCCTACCTCCTTTGATCCAGATATGACCCTTCTACTGCTCCTAACTTTTGATCCAGTGTCTTCCAGCATTTTATCTTTGTGTTCTTTCCTTGATTTTTTTTTCCCAAGTACCCTATACCATGGTCAAGTTCCTTCCATCATAAAGAATCTTCCTGCCCTCAACCCAGACATCTCCATTTGGCTACCCCTGTATCCCTCACTTCTTACTTTCCTCTTAAAATTAAATTTATTTTTTAATATTTTAAAATTTTCTTTAAAATATTTCATATATACTGAAATGTTTAAAGAATAATGTAACTAACAGTCATATTCTAAAAACTAGGCTAAAGGAATAGAATGCAGTATGTCTGAAACCACATGTGTAATGTTCTTCAGTCATGTCTTCTCCTGTCTGAAAGTCAACACCGTTTTGAATTCTGTGCCTAAAATTTCCCTTTAAAAAAGCAAGAACATATATATGACCCAGGGTCAAACAACTCCTGCTAGGCTTCATTGGGGTATATATTACACCTGGGACTATTTCTTTAGACCAACTCTATGAAAGGCTATCAACTTTCCAGTGCAGGAAAGCCCTCTGCAATATGCCCAATTTACACTGCAAGATGTCCCGCTTCTTGAACCATATGACATAGCAGACAACAGATGTTAGAGGTATATGTGATAGGAAAAGATGCCTGTGGGGTTTATGGCAAGCCACAGAAGAAAAATTACAATGTCATTTCCTAGAGTTCTGGAGCAAGGCCATGCCTTCTGCCATGAAGAATTGGACAACTTTCAAAATGCAACTATGGGCATGCTACTGGACCTGGTAGAAAGGGAGGTTTTCATCACTGGATGGCAAGTGACCATGCAACCAGAAATGTCTAGCATGTGATAGGTTTGACTGTCCAGTCAGAAGGTTGGGCAGGTCTAACATCCATCATAAGGATGGTCTGCACAAGATGCCAGTATGTTGTCCTTCTTCAAGGAGACAAAAAGCCATTTGGCAGTGAGTTGACTACACTGGACCTCACCCACTCTTGAAAGGACAACAATTCATTTTTACAAGAATAGATACATACTCTAGACATGGGTTTGCCCTTCCCGCTCACAGAACCTCCACGTGTTTCACTGAGTATTTACAGAGCATTTGGTCTTCCTATCAGGGTAACCACCCAACATCACCTCAGACTAAGGGGCCCACCTTATAACAAACGACCAACAGTGGACATAAAATCCACTGGTCATATCACCTACTGCAACCCCAGGACCTGCTTGCCTGACAGACGATGGAATGGAAGGTACAACTGAGGCATGAGCTCAGAGGCAGCACCATGTGAGGATGGGGGCCCATCCTCTAGGACACAGTACACAATCTGAGTCAACAACTGTTATTGGTGCTGTGTCTGTCAGGTACAACAGCTGAGTCCAGGAAAAAAGAGGTACAATAGGAAATGGTCTCACTTATAATCATTTCCAGGCATTCACTTGGTGAGTCTGTGATTCCCATCCCTACAACCATAAACTCTGTAGCTTTAGAGGTCCTGGTTCCTACCATAGGACAAGAAAGCACCCCAATGTGCTTTCGGCAATAACCACCACCTAGAAGCTCAGGCTTCTTGTGTTCACAAACTAGCAGACACAAAAAAGAAGGAATACTGGTAGCACTCAGTAGATGCACTAGGATGCTTCCAGGTCTGCCTTTGCCTAATTTTAAATGAACACACAGTCATGGCCTGAGGGGTGTAGGGTGACCAGCCACTCAAATGCCACAGAGTTGAGGATCTGGGTCAGACCACCAGGTAAGCCACTTACACCAGCGCAGATGCTTGCTGAGGGTGAGAGGGATCTAGAATGGATGGAAAGGGAAGGAAATACTTGTGGACGTGAGATCAACTGCAAGAGCGAGGCCCAGGGACCACAGTTCACCCCACTACAGCCTCTGCTCAGTTTCCCTCCAAGGGGTCTAGAGAAATAGCTACTTCTAAAACTTTTACAAAATATTGACTCCAAAAGGCTCAAGGGGTAGACTCTAGTGTATTCTATGACATGTGAAGTAACATCCTGGTGGAGACAACATCAGTCTGTTTATTTTATTAATAATATAATTACACACTGTGATGAATGACATGAAAGAAAGGGACATGGTGTGATGAGAAGATCTTGCACAGTAAGAATAATAAAATGTGAGGCTAGTACAGAACCATTCAGTCCGTTTTGGGATCCTGACACTCACATGAGAAGCAATAACAAGTCAGTGACAGGATGTGAGTAGACGATTGCCATGACCAGGTTTGGGTTTTGCAGTTACAAAAAAGAGAATGAAAATGAGGAGTTCATATAGGGAGGCTTAATGGGAGCAAGCACATTGTGCAACAGTATGGATGGAACTGTAGGGAAAACATTGTTGTCGTAGGGAAAATACTGTGGAGGACCAAGATTTGGAGGCAAGATCCATGTTGAGTTGGAAATAGAGGTCTCCTTTGAGTCTTAAACTGAAGGTAGAATCTAACTAAATAGCTTTTAAGTGCAGGTTTGACCTGCAACAGAAAGGTTCAAATTTGGATATAAATATGTAAGTCATGAGCCTATCCATGGGTATGAATGTAATTGACCAGAGATGAAACCTATAATGAGAAGAAAAGGTAGATGAAGAACTAAATCAAGGAACTCCCAAGATATAGCAAATGAACTGGCATCTTTTTTCATTTGAATTTGTTTGCAAGCCTCTCTTGAAGTAACACCTTCTCCCTGAAAGCACCCTTCCCTAAAACTATACCCCCCTCCCAAATAGAGTCTTACCTTTGTGTAGCCATTTATCCTATTTGGATTCTAGAAATTGAATTAATTTGCATAGTTTAAATAGACTTTGAGCTCATTCATTCAATTATTTATGCATTTATCAGTTTGCTCTATATTTACAAACCCTTTCTATATATCAAACACTGTGCTAGATGCTGGGAATACTGAAGCTAATGGAATATAGATCTTGCCCTTGAATAGTTGTGGCAGAGATTGGTTTGGTATTCATCAATTTCTTTTCCTTTCCCAGCTTTCCATGAAGTCATGTTAGAGCCTATTATGAGTTTTGGTCAATGAACTATGGACATAAGAATGTCAAAGGTTGGTCAAAATACCCCCCACAAGATCCTCACATCTTCTCTTCCCTCTCTGGGGAAACCATGGAGGCCACATGTCTAAGATGGCAGCATCACAAAGTGGAAGGAAACTGAGTTTCTGAATCACCACTTGGACATGAGCTGCCTAGGAGAACCACAGACTTTCACTGTGTTAAGCCATTAAAATTTCGGATTTGTTTGTTCCAGATAGTAATTCAATTATTTTGAATACTGCAATGTTCACTCTAACAACAGGAATGATTTTGATGACATTGTGGCAGAGGAGACAGTGCATGCAAACTGTGGAGTCCTCTACTTATTACTCACTCCAAACTGTGAACATCCTGGAAGGTTGGAGCTTAGTGGCAACGGAGAATGGGGTGGGAGACTAAAGGGGACAACAAGCTGACTGCGGGACCATCTATGCTTAAAAATTTGACATAAGTCAATGGGAATCTTCCCAAGATTCAAGACTTTGAAAAGAGGGATGCCTGGGTGGCTCAGTCGTTTAAGTGTCTGCCTTCGGCTCAGGTCATGATCCCAGGGTCCTGGGATCGAGTCCTGCATCGGGCTCCCTGCTCCGCGGGGAGCCTGCTTCTGCCTCTGCTGCTCCCCATGCTTGTGCTCTCTCTCTCTCTTGCTCTCTCTGACAAATAAATAAAAAATCTTTAAAAAAAGAAAAAAAGACTTTGAAGAGAAATATGATAATATTTGAATTTTAGAACAATCATTCCTCATCAAAGTGGGGGTTAGAGTGAAATTATTTTGGAACCAGGGAGATTAATATAGAAAAATTTAATCATCCAGCCAAGAGATGTTCGGAGCTTGTATGAAGCCAGCGGCAGTGGGGGTGAAGAAGAAAGGCTAGTCTACAGAACACAGGGATGGGCTGGATTTGAAGGGAGGGGGTCAGAATTACCCTTAGACTCCAGACTTGGGGGAGTAGTTTTATAGAGATGACACTTTGGAATATATGATGAAAAAAAATCAATTTATGATAGCAACATGGAATTAAAACATACTTAGGAAATAAATATGCAGAACTCTAATGAAGAAAACAAATTACATGAAATGCTATTGGTACTGCTGAAATAGTCTGCAGCAAGATTAGTGCAACAGAATAAAATATACAAAAATAGACCTTAGTAAATAGAAGAATTGACTTTATGATTAAGGTGATATTTCACATAAAATTGTTCTTAAACAATTGGCTATTTGAAAAAACTAAATACATATAACTATATCATTAATGTATGTAAATTCCAGATGAATTAGAATGACATGTTAAAAGAACATAAATATGACCTTGAAGATAACAAGAAGTTCTTCTTTTCTATAAAAAATTATAATAGAAATATTATTTACAGGATTACTTTAAAATAAGTTTTCTGAATTGAAATAAAAACCCAATCAAATAAATGTAAAGAAAGCAACAAACTAGGGTGAAATTTATAATATGCATGATGAAAGATTTATAGCCTTCATGTGTCACAAAAACTCTTACTAATCAATAGGAAAAAATTAAAACTACCAATAAAAAAATGATTTAAAAACATGAAAGAAGAAATTCATAAAAAAAGAAATTCAACAGCCTATAAACATATGAAAAAGTGAATATTATTGGCAGAGAAACACTAATAAAGAATTAAATAATGTTAGACTCAAGAGATACAGAATATGTTAGGAAATAGTCACTTTCACTTACTTTTGGTATTACATAAATCAGTACAAACTTTCTATGGGGCAATTTGGTAATAAGTTTCTTTTTTTTTAAAATTTTTAAAGATTTTATTTATTTGTCAGAGAGAGAACACAAGCAGGGGGAGAGGCAGGCAGAGGGAGAAGCCGGCTCCCCGCTGAGCAAGGAGCCTGATGCGGGACTCGATCCCAGGACCCTGGGATCATGACCCGAGACGAAGGCAGCAGCTCAACCGACTGAGCCACCCAGGCATCCTAGTAATAAGTTTCAAAAGCTTAAGGAACATTTATTCTACTTGATCCAATAATTTGATTTCCATAATTTTATTCTACATAAAAAAATAAAAAACATGCACACAAAATTATGTATAAATTATTTTCATCAGTTATAATGTTAAAAAAAAATGTAAACCATGGCGTCCAATAATGTGAGATTTAATATATACATCATGGTATACACGTATAAAAATAATACATTGAAACTGTCTACATGTATGTTTTAGAAATATATTTTATCACCTGAAATGGTAAGAAAGCTGAGAAGAAATCTGGTTACAAACAGTAACAGTACAACATGTTACTAAACAACTGTTTACACAAATTTACTATGTCTATGCCAGGGATTGGCCATCTGCAACCTGAAGGCCAATTTTGGCACATGACTGTTTTTGTAAATAAAGTTTTATTGGCACACAGCCACACCCATTTGTTTATATATAATGTGTGTCTGCTTTTGGATGACAATGGCAGAGGAGATTAGTTGTGACCAAAACCATCTGTGTGAAAAGCCTAAAATATTTACTATCTGGCCCTTTACAGAAAAATCTGCAATTCCTGGTCTATGCATACAAAAATACAGGAAGCAAGTAAACTACATCTAAAAAGTAATTATTTCTAGGATGGGAAATTTTAAATAATTTTTCTTTTTCTTTTTTGTATTTTTCATATTTTCCAAGAGAAAATTTTTATGATATATCATGTTGCAAAAATCTGGCAACACAAGAATATGTCAACATTAGCTATATACTGTATGTTTGCAAAAAGGGTAGACATATTTCAAAATATAAGTAACCTTTTTCTCTGGATGGATATGAGTGGTTTGCCTGTCTTTTCTCTTTTTTCTGTGTATTTAATTTATTACAATGAACATACATACGTTACATACATAATCAGAATATATTTAAATATGCATTTTAATAAGGATCCTGGAATTTCTAATTCTGATTTTTCCCTCTGATTTCTAGGAGGATCTTGGTATTACATTCAACACCTTTTTCCTTTTTCACAACATAGAAGAAAACTTTTTGGAAGACTTTGATGATAGGGATTTTCAATGTTCCTGACTTTGAAGTAGAAGTCAAGTCATAAATTATAGCAAACATCTGGCTTCATTTATCTGCAGTTTAAATCATTATACTTCAAAAGAAATGAATCCAGGAATGAAAAACATATAAAAAGAAAAACCAATGATCTCTTTTCCTGTGTTGTGCTCTGTTTTTTGGATCCCAATAGATTTACTCATGAGCACTTTCAAACTCTCTGGGAACCACCCATTCCAATATCACACACTCTGTTCAGACTATCAAATTGTAGTGAGAGACTAAAAAAAAAAAGCCTTATATGGTCTTGCAAAGCTTTCCAATCATGTTTTCAAAATTTAACAAAAAAGCTCAAAAACAAACAAAAAAACCCCATCTTGAATAGATGTGAAAGAAAGCCTTATACAAATGACTAGCTAATTGATTTCAGCAATACATTAAAAGTGAGAGAGATTCAGTGATAAGGTACAAAACAAAAACCCATATCACAGGGAAACAGAATGCTCATAATCAGGACATTTGTCCCATCATCAGTCACATGTTCCAGTCAAGAGCCCAAAATGTGGCCTCTGCCTCAGACCTTGCTGTCTGTTAAAAGGCTACCCTTGGTGGCTGGGTTCAGGTCCCAGCCACAAGTCCAAAACATGGCTGTGCCCAGGTCTAGATGCCTTTTTCTGAGACCGTCCCCAAACTGCAGAATTTGCATGGATTCCACAGGGGGCATGAAATTCTGGGAGAAACACGTGGATCCATCAATGATTGGCTTATAGACCTAGACAATCTGAGATGAGCTTCTCTTGTCTTGAAAAGTTCAGTGTTCCTTCTCCCAGCTCATAGTACTCCCAGCGGCCAGTGTGGTTGCTTCCTCTGAAGGCTGTGTTATTTGTACCTTTGGGCAACCATCTTGGGCATATTTTTATCCACCTTTGCCTTTCACCCTTGTGGTTTTTTGGTGGGGGATATACCTTAAGGTCTTAATTTCTAAAACACTGATTTAGTGATAACTCTTTAGAAAAAGCAAGCAAGAAAGAAACATAGTCATATGCAATGTTCATAATCAACAGTTTGTATTTCTTGGATATCAAGGAAATAAGGTAAGTGTGGCTCTCAGTGTCAATTTCCTTCTAGTTGAAATCAGAGATAGGGGCCCGTAGATGATCCTGTCTCTTAAAGCAGTTTCATCAGCTTGTCAGGCTTGGAATTTCTAATGCCTTTGGAATTTCTATCTGATCATTATTCTCTTCTATGACCCAGTCATAGGTCGAAGATCAAGAATTTTTGAGGCCTGGGTGGCCTTTAAAATCGCTAACAGTCCTCTCTGGGACAGCAGAAGTCCTTGGGGAAGCCTAGAAGTGGGCCAGCTGGGATTCCTCATTTTCCAAGACCAGCATCCTGCCCTCGGTGAACCTCTTCCTGCCTCAGAGCCCCAGCATGTCACTGCAGCATGCACTTAAAAGGTTCCCTCTGCTGGTTCCCAACAAGGTCTGGGGGCTACTCCGCTCGCAGTCAAGACCAGAAGGAGCAGGGTGAGGAAGAAGCAACCCAGCCCACACCATCCCTTAATCCTACATCTGAAAGTAGGCAGTGAGCACAAAAACTTATGCAGCAAGCCTCTGGGCCAGGCTGCAGTGTGAACAGTCCTGGCGTTGCTTAGTGCCCAGCCACTTCCTAGCCTTTTAAATCTTGAGGGAGCAGGGCCACTCACTGCCACTTCCTGCTCTCTGTGCACATCCTGAGCTCACCTTTTAGCCTCTAAAACGGGAGGGCCCTTCATTCATGGCAATTCTAAAGGAAGACTACTTTAAAGACAACAAAATGCAACTGCAAAAGGCTAATTCCCTGCATATGTACATTCTCCGGCTTATAAATCATCCAGTGTATTCATAGGATGCTTTCAATGTATTCAAAGTATGAGTCAGAGAGGGAGAGATGCACACCAAAAGAGTTAGACCCTATGTTTAAAAATGAGGTCACCTTGAATTCTGTGTGAAGATGAACAGGAACTCTGTCAGCTTTGGTTTATAATTATTCAGATTTTAGCCCTTAATCCTGTACCTCCAGTCTGACTCAATATAGATAAACAGAAGAGTAAGAATTTCCAGACTGAAAGCAGGGTCTCGGCAGGATTATTAATACTTTTTATTTTACAAGTCATTCTTTTAGTGGAACAATTACTCAATTTTTTAAACTAAAATATATACAATGCATCCTGGAGTAATACCTTTTTTTTTTCTTTATCTCCTCCTATAAGATGGGTTTTGAAAAGCAAAATAGAGCGATTTGTTTTATGAAATTAGAGCTCAAACAGATTCTGTCATGTTAGTGGATGACAGAGGAGTTCATATCAATCCTATTTTAATAACCCCTTCCTGATTGTTTTAATACATTTTTTAAAAGATATTCATTTATTTGAGAGAGAGAGAGAGCATGCGAGCGGAGGGAGGGGCAGAGGCAGAGGGAGAGAGAGAATCCTCAAGCAGACCCCCACTAAGTGTGGAGCTTGACACGGGGCTCCATCCCAGGACCCCAAGACCATGACCCGAGCAGAAATCAAGTCAGATACTTAACCGACTGAGACACCCAGGCACCTCAATATATACATATGTATATATATATTGGCCATCAGCCTGCCTTTATTTCCCAAATCTGTCTGAAATATTTAATTTTCATATGCCATTGCAATAACCTTTGTTGAAAAAGAGACAACATACTGAAAATGGAGTCACATGTGCTAAGCCACACATCACCAAACTGAGCCATGATACCTAATCTAATTGCAGGGTCAGCCTCTCCTAGGAATGGAATCTTAATCTCCCTTCCTCTCTCCTTTTATTGCTTCTTCCCACCCTCCTTCCCTCTCATCCTTCCTTCCATCCTCCCTTCCTCCTATCCTATCTTTGCTTTCTTAATCTCTAACTTTTTTTTTTCTGATTATAAATACAATGACAAAGAGGCAAATCTTTACTGTATGCAGCCCACACTTAAAGATGGGGAGCTGTACTCAATACCTATGTGAAATTGGACTAAATTCTGATCTCCTAAAACTGGAAGTAGAACTGGGGTGTAGTGAGACATGATACAAGAGCCCTGATGCTATATAAATTTTATATCTAAAATTTTTCCGTTACCTATAGTCTTGCTTAGAATCTGTATTTCAACACCTTACACAAACTATCCATTGGACTGAACCCCTGAAAAAATAAGGAAGTTAGGAGTTATTAGTTCCTAGAATCTGATTGTCAATATCCAAATGTACCTGCTTAAAATATATTCCTCACAGATTCAAATAAGAAACAAACATTCCTGGCCATTTTTTTTTCTTTTCTTCTATTAATATTTATATAAATTTGTAATGTACCAAGGAACCATCAATATTATTTATAACTATGTCCTTTATTATCAGATCTAATGGAAATAAAAATTCTATTATATTAAATGCCTATAATTTTCCCTGTGAAAAGCAGATCTGTAAAGAACATAAAAAAAGATATGATCAATATCCAGTGCTTCACAGTCTAAATATCTTAGAAGTCTAGAAATGTTCTATTATGAGACATTATCTTGAAAAAATTACCTCTCATGTCTCTTATCAAAGTAAAATATTTTATAAGCTCTGTATAGTTTTCTGAGAATTGATGTGTTTTAACTATTTTGAAATGTTTATTTTGCTGTTTAAAGCACGTAAATTCCTTCAAAATGGAGATGAAATAGAGGAAATGTTTGCCAGAACTTTCAATTAAATACAAAAAAAGATATCCTTTTGAAGACATGTCTTGCCAAGTTACATATCCTTGCAACCAAGGAATTTCTAGACCAAGATTTTCAAATAGCTATGCACCTCATGATGAATTGAATACCACCGTAGAGGAAAGTCTTTGTTACAATTTTTTTTTTTTTAGATAGTGAACTAGCATGGCTTTTTTTTTTTTATTAAGTCTACAAAATTGTGGATCTTTCTTAATGTTTGGATTTAAAAGATAGTATGTAGTGCCAATTACCTACGTTTAGGCTTTTAATTTAAAGAAGTTATTGGATTTGTTTTATTTTTAAGTCAACACAACACTGTTTTTCTCCTGTTTACATTAAATCACAGATGCTGTGCACATTAAATTTTCCAAGTACTGACTTGGTAGATTTCCTTCCCAGTTATGTGCTTGTAGTAATTCTTGTAGATCATAGCCAATGCTAACTCAAAGGGCCAAGTACATTTTCCCTTAAACAAAAATAAGGAGCTTTTAACTGAATTCATTCCCAGAACTGACATCCCCCACTGCTCTTAGCCCCGGGGATCCTTCTCCTGTTGGAATCAATTGAAGTGTCACACAACAGAGTGAGAACAATGTGGCCCGGAGGATATTTAGGTCAGAGCCCTGCCTATCAATCTGAATTGAGACTCTTGGAGAAAACAGTTTTTAATTGTCTAGGACTATATATTTAGAATGACTTCAAAGCACAGAGATGTTCGCGTTTAAGTGGGAAATGCTGTTCCATTTTTGAAACCCCTCCTCAACTGAAGAATACGTCTAAAAATATCCTGACACCCTATTGTGTTCTGGGCCCTGTAACTAGGGGATAGTCCTGCTCAAAGAACTTAAAATTCTGAGGATAAAATTTGACAGTTGTAAGGCTAAACTGAAGTTTGAATTTCAGACTGTGCTTTAATAAAGCAATGATGTAATATATGAAACCACAGGGAATAGAGGAAAGTCACCCTGTCTAAAAGGTAAATGGGCACAACACTGATCCTGGGTCTGGAGAAAGGAGAAAAAGAAGAACATCCTCAGGTACCAGTGGAGCCCCATATGAGGTGTAGTGCTGGGCGTGTTCAAACATTGATGCGTTTACCCAGTCAATCAGGGGAAAACAGAGATAAGATAGGAGACCAGATTGAAGAAAGCTTTAACTATCATTCTGAGAAGTTGGAACTTGGTAAAAGATGATAAGACACCTAGTTTGTTGTTTTTGCTTTGTTTTGTTTTTTGTTTTCTGCAGAGAATACAGAATAATAAAACTAACATTATTTGAGTAACGTCTATTGACCAGACACTATACAAGGTGTCTTGTATATACTATTTATTTTATCCTCGCAAAAATCCAATGAGTAAGGACATATTTTGTTGACAAGGAATCTGAGCCTCAGTTTCACTACCATACTGGGGCAGACACTGTTGGTTGCCTATTTGCATATTTATCCCCCAAACTTTTTCGTTGCCCACCACCATGACAGAGGCTTCAAACACTAGAAATTGTCCTTCCCATCCTCCCCAGCAGGCTAGAGGTCTCCATAGAACACAGTTCTAGTCAATAGGAACATAATGAGAAATCTGTTAGGAAGCTTTGAGAAAAGTTTAGGATTGCTTATTAAAAAACAACCAAACCCAAATCTTGCTGGCACTGCCCCTACCTCTCTCTTCTTACCTGCAATGTAGAGGTCATAATGCCAGGTGGGAAAACATGGTGATACCACAGTAACCTCTAAGTTCACTTCCGGGAAGATTATCCCTGAGGTCTTGGGGCAGAAGACCACAAACCAAACTAAGATGCTTGAACCACATAGAGAGTTAAATAAATCTAAAACCTGTAGTGAGAAGCAAAGGGAAGGAGAGGGGGAAGAAAAGGACTCCCTAGGTCCTATGTTAGGATACAATGCTCACCTAACTTATGTTTTCTGCATCAGCCTCGATGCCAAACTGAGTTCAGGGAAAGCAAGAGGTCTCTACTGAGGGAGTAGAAGGAAGGCAAGAGGTCTCTATCAACAGAAGGTGCCTGAAATCAACACACGTTGCTCAATTACAGTCATGCAGTGGCACCCCTGATCACAGTATCATTCACCAATAGCCTGAACAGCAACCATGCCTCTTATGTACACGCCATGGTAACGGACATATGGGTTAGCATGGGTGTCACCAATGGGGGGCTGATTTAGGAACAGCCTAGCTTTCAAACCAAAGGTGACATCATCCATACCATGTGCATATTTAAGATTTACATGGTTTTTCTTTATCTATGTACAGGTAATATCCTTCTTTGTTCTACCACAACACATAAATGTTCCATTTATTGTATATCTGTCTCTTATGGTTTAGTAACTTAAAATCTATACATCTTATGATTTCTATGATTCATAACTTACTAGCTTAAAATTTATACTTAAGACTTCTTATGAGTTACATTCATTTATTTGCTTTTTTCATTCTCTATAGAAGAATTAAATATACTCCATTAATACAGCACATTCTGCTTACAGATGCCAAGTTAAAGACAGTTTTTTTTTGTAACCATATAGCTACACGTGTAGAGTAGAGAAAAACCTGTAGGAATGGAGAAGCAAGACAGAGTCTTTAATACTCCGCAGTTGAACCAGAGCCAGAAACTATCTACTTCTAGACTTCTTGCAACGTGCAAAATATAAGGTCCTATTTAATTAAGCCAATATTCATATGAGATTTCATGTGCACTTAAATGCCTCCAGATTAGACTCCGTGTCACCATTCATTCAACAAATATTTGAGGACCTGTTGTAAATCAGATACTATTTAAGAAATTTGAGATAGAACAGTAAAAGTAGTCTCTATTGCCATGAAACTTACTTTCTAGTGACGGGAGAGAGAAAATTAAAAAAAAAAAAAAGACTACGTCTTGAATTTCTGATTCTGACCATGACAAAGTAACCAGTCTAAATTTGCTCCCTTCCTGTAGTCAACTAGAAAAGTCAACAAAATATATGAAATACAGTGTTCAGACATGAGAGAAAAGTCAGTGTGAGATTGCGATCCTTGAGGGGAGAAAAACAAATGATAAGAGCTGACAATCAATTCTGCTTTCTACTTGGAGGCAGACCATGGTGCAAAGGGAGGAAACCAAGATGAGCCCAATGGAATTGCTGAGCTGAGAAGATAAGGATCAAAATTTGGGGAGACTTGGTCAGCTCAAATTTGCTTGGCAGAGGAGTTCCTAACATAAAAGATCTATGCCATAAAAAAAGAAAAGAAAAGCTCAGAGTTCTTCAAATGGCATCTCTTTGAGGCTTGGACTAAATACTAAGCTGTACATTCACACAGTGAGATTCAACAAAGCTGAGCAAAAAATAACCACCAAGGAAAATGTAATTTCAGGATAATTACACATTGAACAACTACTAGGGCTTGCAGGGGGCTGGGAAATGTTAGGAGTTCAGATCAACAAGAGAGAAGAGAGCTCATTGAATAACCAGGACATTCAGTAGGGACCTCAAAAGACTTTTACCTTAGTAGTAAAGATAAACTAGCACTAGATTAGAATCAATTCTAAACCTACCTAAACAGAACTTAAAACCAGTTTTCAAAATATCAAGCTGTTTGACATGTAAATTTAGTGCCTGAAGGAACAAAGCCCAGCACTCCTTAAAGGAAAACAACCTAATCTTGATAATCAACAATGTAATATTCACAATGTTTAGCAACCAAATACTAGTAGACATGCAAAGATGCAGAAAAATATGAAAGAAAAAACTGTCAGGATGCCTGGGTGGTTCAGTAGGCTAAGGGTCTGCCTTCGGCTCAGGTCATGATCCCTGGGTTCTGGGATCGAGTCCCACATAAAGCCCCTTGCTTGGCGGGGAGCCTGCTTCTCCCTCTGCCTGCTACTTCCCCTGCTTGTGCTCACTCTCTCTCTGTCTCTCTCTGACAAATAAATAAATAAAATCTTTAAAAAAAAGAAGAAAAATCTGTCAATAGAAACAAATCTGTAATTGACAAAGATGCCTGAATTTGCAGACAAGAAGTTTAAAAGAGTTATTACAAGTATGTTCAAAGATTTAAATAAAAATATAAGCATAATAAATAAATTATAATATAAAAAGAACCAAAAGGAATTTCTACAGCCAAAAATCACAATATCTGAAATTAAAATGTACTGAATGAGTTCAACAAGAAATTAAATACAAAGTTAGTGAATTTATAAACATGATATTGGAAGCTTTCCAAACTGAAACAAGGAGAGAAAAAAAGCTGAAGAGAATGAACAGAATTTCAATGATACATGAGATAATATCAAGCCATCTATGAATATAATAAGAGTTCCAGAAACAGAAAGGGGCAGAAAAAATATTTAAAGAAATATTGCCAATGAGTTTCCATATTACGTTAAAAATATCCATCGACGAATCCAAGGAAGTTGAAAAACACTAAATAGAATAAACAAAAATTAAATCACACTAAGGCACATTATAATCCATTTGCTGAAAATCAATAATAAAAAGAAATCTCAAGTATTTCATATAGATGTACAAAAATAAAAATTATCACTGACTTTTCACCAAAACCAGTCCGGAATATGATAGAACAACAACTTTAAAATACAGTTGACCCTTGAACAACATGATTTGAACTGCATGGGTCCACTTACATGTGGATATTTTTTATATTTATATTGATTACAGTACTGTAAATATATCTTCTCTTCCTTATGATTTTCTTAACATTTTCTTTTTTTTTTTTTAAAGATTTTATTTATTTATTTGAGAGAGAGAGAGAAACAGTGAGAGAGGGAACACAAGCAGGGGGAGTGGGAGAGGGAGAAGCAGGCCTCTCGCAGAGCGAGGAGCCCTATGCGGGGCTCCATCCCAGGACCTGGAATCATGACCTGAGCCGAAGGCAGACGCTTAACGACTGAGCCACCCAGGCGCCCCAACATTTTCTATTCTTTAACTTACTTTATTGTTAGAATACAGTATTCAATACATATAACATCCAAATTATGTGTTGAATTGGTTATCCATAAGGTTTCCTGTCAACAGTAGGCTATTGGTAGTTAAATTTTGGGGGAGTCTTAAGTTATATCCAGATTTTCAACTATGGGTGGGATCATATACCTAACTCCCATGTTATTCAAGGGTCAACTGTACTGCAAAGTAGAAAAAACTGTTACTCTAGGAATCTATATGCAGAGGAAACATTCTTTAAAAACAAAGGTGAAATAAATACATTTCAAATAGAAGCTAAAATAATTCTTTGCTAGGATACTTGCTTTACAAAAAGTGTTAAAGTATGTTCTTCAGGATGAAGAAAAATGATACCAGATGGAAATTCAGATCTATACATGGGAATAAACGACCACAGATATGGTAAATCTGTAAGTACATAAAACAGATTTTTATTCTTTTAAGTTTTTAAATAAATAGTTGACTGTTTAAAGCCAAAAGTAGTAACTATATATTATATGGTCTATTATATATATTTCGTCAAGGAAAGAGCAAAGACTGTAGGGTTCTTGCATTTTACATGCAGTGGTATATTAATTTAAGTAGACCATGATAAGTCAAAGATGCATAGAGTAACCACAAAAAGAAAATAAGCCCCCCAAATACTCAATTAATCCGAAAGAAGTCAGTGTGCACAGTAAAGCTAGGGTCTTGAAGTAAATCTCATTGAGTTATTAATCTTAATAAGTAAGCTGTTTAGTTGGTTCAATGTCATACCTCCTACAGGCAGATATTTCTGGAGTAAACAGCGATGTTATTTTTCAATATAGGGACATGGAAGTATATGCACTCCCAGTATTGTTTCACAAACAGGGACAAGGAATTTTGCTGATTTCTTTTCTCCCTGATTCAGATCCAACAGTCTGACTATTAAAGAACCACACTTCTCACTATGTTTTGTAGTCCCTTGATGATATCATCATCGATTGGATTTTCATTTTGGAATAAATTACTCGAGACGTAGATTGACAGTGGGGAAGCTTGGGTCTGCTATTTCTACTCCAAATCATGTGGATTTAGAAGCTAATCTTTATGCCCAGCTCCCTTGTTTCTTTGGCATTCTGGAGGAATGTGGGACTCATATTTTGATTAAGGTGACCCACATTCTACAATCACAACTTTCAATCAGTATTCCATTTCCATTTTAGGTGCATCTAAAAAGTGCAGCATTAAACTAATGTCTTAATGCAAAGACAATGACGTGCACAGAATCTTAACCTCGATTTTAATGGTTTCTGAGAGTATGATATAAAACTCATCTTTATGTTCCCTATTTACAATTACCTAAAGGACAAGGCTTATATTTTACTCATCTTTATTTCCTATGCATTTAACACACATTTTGCCACATTGGGGAAACTCAGTAACTTCCATATTAAATTTTAGCTAAGTAAGATAGATTAATTGGGATTGCAAATCAAGTGAACATTTTATCATTGCTCACCGGTGACATTTTTCAGTCCAGAAAAAAATTCTATTGCCAAGAGGGCTTTCTATAAAATTGTAGTCTTGCTACTGTTAGAACCAATGGAAGAATTCCATTTATTTGGGGTAATCACTTGACTACACAGGCTATACCATTATTCACACGTACAATGAGGAAGTGAGAATACATGACATCATCATTCATAAAAACAACCACACTATATCTACCAACTATAGCAATCTATGGTGTGGCATTTATCTAGCGGTCAATCTATCTGATCAGTATCTTAAGAGTGTAATAATCTGAAAGGATGTAGCAGCAGGAGAAACATGAAGTAAAGGTATTTGTATCTTGTGCTAATTTGTGTGTTTTAATGTTTTTTCTTGTACTAAACAGTATTTTTAATTCTTAAGCCTAATTCAAAGATTTTCCAGTCCTCCATATTATGTTCTTAACTCCTCCCCACCTCAAATAACTTTTAATTCCGAGAAAATTACCTGAGCACACAATTCTTGTTTTAAATTATGTGAGATCTTATTTCCTCGTTATAGCAATTTGAGTCAGAAATCTGTTGAATCTTAATTTACTGAGCAAAAGGCATTTAAATTCCACAGATAGAAATCAACTGATAGAATAACTTTCTTTCTTCATTACTTGTCTATGGGATTATGAATGAAATTTCATATGTTGACGTAATTCATTAAACCAAACTTGGTATTTTTGCTTCTGAATTAGAAGCAGCCCCTGGCTTAGCAGTGGATTTACACTCAAATGACCAGAAAAAGTGTTGGAGACTTCCGGAAAAAAATATAGTCCCCAGTGAATAAAACCAATCTCAGAAAAATGACATTGGATGGACTCCTTTAACGAAGATCTTCCAAGGAAAGACTTTCCTATCGGAAAAATCAGTAAAATTTAAGATTGATATGATGTGTTCTCCAGTGTTTGAACAGTTGAAACAAAAATAGAAAACAATTTTCAGGGTAAGGTCTAGGCTTAAGCATTTTGTTTTCAGTGAAGACATTTTCTCATTACAAAAAATAATTCTATTCAGGTAAGAAAAAAAATGGACTTCACTGTGGAAGTCTTCAGTTATTTACTGCAGAGCATAACAGTTTAGATGAATTATGTATTCTCTTCCCCTCACTGTATCGTGGGTGTTCTGTTGTTTATTACAAAGAAAGTGTTCATCATGTTTCTACTATAAGAAATATATCTCCATGGCTTATGCAAAAGACTCAGCAACATCTCTTTCATCCTTAGAGCATGATTAAGCTGGTGGCTGTTAACAGGAATTATTGAATTTAATTTGAACACCCGGATTTTTTTTTCCAGTGCAAAAAAGGGTGTTTTTATTACAGCACGGGGACAGGACAGCCTGTTATTTTTAAGAGTATATTCCAGTCTTGCAGAGAGAGCACATTAGGAAAACATAAGATCTAGGAAGTTTCTCCTGCGTCCTGCACCTTGTCCTCTTTTATTTGAAGTAAGATGAAGGGGCGAGTGGAAAGAGACAGAGCCCACAGATGGCAAATGTTTGAAAATAGCTCTGACATGGTGTGGTTTTTCTCAGAGCCTCTATTTCACCTGGAAGACCTGACTGTACTCTAAAAATGTCAATTCCAGAAAAATCTTTAACCGTCAGCCACAACTTTTTCTGAGCTTCGGATCCACTCTTCTAACCCCTTTTTTCTTTGGCATTTACCTATCCTCATCATTCCAAAAAAAAAAAAGGCAAGAGAAAAAAATAAGTTCTATTTCAGAATGTAAGTGGGGGGAAAATCAACAACTGTATAACTGAGTACACAGGGGTCAGTCGCTTTTAGAAAGACTTTTATTCTAGGCATTTCTAGTTGGACAGAAATAATAAAAGGTAACTGGATGAAAAGAAGTGAGCTTCGGGGAAGGGGAAACTGTTTTCTTTAACAACTGAAGTCCCCTACTCACAAAGAAAACCCTGCAGGAGGAAAACTCCATTCTTTAAACTGTTTGCTGTTGGGGGTTCTCAGTTGCAACAGTATTGAGCAGGAACAAGGTACTAGGGTTTTACAAAGCTGATTAAATAGACTTAAAATTAAATATTAAGTAATGAGAATTTTTTCCTTGGTATAATCCTAAGATAACTGATGGAAAAAAAAACAACAACTTTTCTTCCCCCTTAACTTTCTACAGTTTTTTTCTAAAACTGAAGCTTAAAAATTAATAAATCCATAAAAATGAAATCCAACATTTAAAGAAGAGTTCTGGATAGAGTTCTTTTTCAAGCTAAAATTGAAAGAAAACTCTCATACAAGAAGGTAGCCCAGAAACATTAAAGGGAAGGTATTTTCACTTATCAAAATCACAAAATTTTCTGTGAGTTTGACATTTTATAAGCTTTCAAAATGCAACATCAGCCATGTATGGCCTTAAAGATCTAGATTATTTCCAAAAATTTCTTTTAGTGCTCTGGCTTTATCGTTAATGGCACCGAACTCATTAACTATTAACTGAGAACAGACTGAGTGTTTTATCATTGTGCTGGGGGCTGTATGCACGCTTGCTTAAATCGTGGCTACACCATTACCTTAACTGGAAGTTCTTATTAACTTCTTCGAGCTCTGGTGTCATCTAGAAAATGGGTATGTTAAAAACAGTGCCAATAAATAAATAAATAAATAAATAAATAAAATTAAATAAAAAATAAAAACCGTGCCTGCGTTATAAGGCCATCGTAATAATGATATAATGATGTTATGAATCGATGCACATTCTCTGGCATTTAGACAGGTCTCAATAACTATTATCTACTAGGAATGGTAAATTTCCTAGTTAGGTGCTTGTGGTTTCCATCGCTTTTAAGGAGTATTAAGGATTAAGGAGTATGAAGAATTCTTTTTAGTGGTGATACTCAGAACAGGTGTGGCTTGGGGACTATGAAAATAAGGGCGTGGTAATGAACAGAGTGGGGAATGGGAAAAAGGAAAAGGATGACAAAGACAGATTAGGCAAATTTATGTGAGTTCAGAAAGCTTCGTTCCACCACAGTCTACCTCAATGTTTGAGCATGAGAATCGGGGCTGTTTGTTACTAAGTGTAGAGGAACGTAAGTGCCTTTAAATGCTCATTATAGTCATGGATATTATGAAGAGTCCTGTCTAACTTTCACAATCGCCTCTACAGCTGTAGTTTTTTTAAGGCACAGAATATATATAATGTTTTGTTTATACAAAAGGGTTTATAACTCACTAAGCAGAAGCACCTACATGTACACTTGTGTATAGATGCTTGTGAATCTGTCCATGCTCTGAGAATATGATTCCTGGGAGGTAAAGACAGTTGCGTACACGGAGCCTAAAGCCCTGGTTCAGTTATGAGTGTGTAGCACAGCAACATACGACCCTTGCAGGTATTCTACAGCAGGCCCAGACCCCACTCAGGGCTGTTACTAAGGATGCCACTATCCTTCCATTCTAACAAGCTCCTTGTGAGCTATTCCATGGGTCTTCAAAGATTTTATTATTCATTATGCTGGGTTCCCTTACACATTATGATCAAAGGAAGGTGTCACTGCATAACAAAGACTGGAATAATCGTTTGAAAGATTTTGTCCAAATATATGCAGATTTGTACTCACTTAAGCTGACAACTAGTAAGTGCCCAGGAAATTCATTATGCTAGACGGTCTACCTGGAATTCTTGATCTGAACACAAAGATAATTTCCAAAATGTCATATCACACCACTGTATAATGGGCCACCTCTGTTGGTAGTCGAATGGAGCATGAGATCTGTAAAAAAATCTCTTCTCGAGAGTGTAACAGCATATTTCAACTGGGCTTTATGACCCGCTGCTGTTTAGTTTCTGTAATGAGTACATCCAAGTGAGAGCGAGTTGGCAGCAGGAAGAAAGCTAATTAAACACTTTTCAGGTCGCATTATTGAAAATGGGGCCATCTGGTTGACTGTTCACAGTGGGCATTACAGATAGTGTCTCTCAACATGTAGTATGGAAAACACAGGATTAAAATGCCAGGCTTGATATCCAAACCCCTTCCTCGCCATTCGACATGTAAGGAGGACGGTTATCACTTGACCTGAACATCATTTTAAAAAGAATAACCCGTAGCTTTGACTAAATCTACCCTGTACATAATCTAGGTCAGAGGAGCAGCCCCTTTTCAGGCAGGACATGGTTCTTTGCAAGAGACTTGCTCTAGAGCATTCAAGACACAAAATGCTCCCTTTTGCATGGGCATCTTGCAGTTAAAATATTCCATTGAAAAAGGGGTGCCTGGGTGGCTCGGGCAGGTTAAGCGTTGGCCTTCAGCTCAGGGTCCTGGGACCCAGCCCTATGTAGTGGGGTTCCCTGCTCAGTGGGGAGTCTGCTTCTCTGCTTCTCTCTGCCACCCCCACCCCCCACTCATGAGCACTCTCGCTCTCTCTCAGATAATCTCAAATAAATAAATAAAATCTTTTCAAAAAATATTCCATTGAGATACCCTATGAATTCAAATGTTCAAATTTGCCCATATAGCAACTATGCTCCTAAGTTGTAAGCAATAAAAAGAGACTGGCTGACAAAGCATTTAAAAAAAACCTGCTTATTAAAAGATATTGAATAACACATAAGATTGTGGGGAAGACTGGAGGATATCTTTATGGCTAAGCTATCAGGAATGTGTGTCTATTCTTGCAGAATGAGCCCAGTGAGGAAACTCCAACACAGCCATGCTGGCTGTGCTGGTTCTTAGAGCTGCCGTTTGTCACCACGATGCCACCCTAGACCTCCGCACCCCTGGCCCCCAAAAGCTGGTGCTCCAGCTACAGAAGGGTGCCTCAGGGAGTCGCTTTCATTAGATTGTTCACTTCAAAATGGAAATCTCAGGAAGAAACTCTGATCAGCTGAGCTTGGGTTACGGACCTGTCCTGGAGAAGGGAGTTACACATTGTTGGGTCCTACCTTGCAGAGTCTGGACCACAGACTAAAAGATGCTGCAGACCCAAAAATCTGAGCCTATAGTTAGAGAGACCGTATAATTTATCATACATGTTGGAATGCTTTTCAGAGTAAAAGAGGGTGTGCTATTAAATAACGATTCCAGGGAAAGAGGTATAAACATCATTTGATTATGGCGACCAAGTTTTCATGCCCAGGCTATGTTCTCAGTGCTGCCACGAGGTTTTGCCCTGCGCCAACTTGGCTGTGCTGCTCCCAGGTAGGAGGCTGCCTCTCCAAGGGCTGCTATGATACAGGAACAGGAGGGAACCTTGTACGCCTCCCGCAGAGATCCAGGTTCTCACTGGGGTGAGGTCGGCTCTGTGATACCTGCTGAGCTTCTCTGCCAGGCTCTCCAGATAATGCACAGTAAAGCACACTAATTAAAAACACTTCCACAGATGCCTAGATAAAGCCACTTTTCTAATTGTATGGCTAAGCCAACCTATAGCTCATCTGATGGTGGAAGAAACATGTAGTCCCTTTAATACTTTATATATCTGTTATTAATTATTCAGCTTCTATTGAGATAAGTACATTGGCTATAAGGGGAACAGATATGGGATTAACCCTGACTTCTGGTCGACAGATGAGGCATTGCTGGAACCCTGAACACCGCCACTGCACTGGGAAATGAAGCCATTACGAGCTGGTGTGAGAAACAGCCTTCTGTGATGCT